>NW_014555488.1:181785-182189 GCF_001313825.1 Dinoponera quadriceps
GATCGGCGGACGTCGCGATTCGCGAGATACACAAACGTATCTCCGCCCGTAAACACAGCGCGCGCGCTATCGCTGCTGCTGCTGCTGTAGCAGCGCGCGCGTGCCGTAACTGCCGGTGCTTTATACGTAGAAACGACCGCTCAATTCCGGCGATTCACCTCCTCCGGCCATCAGGAGGGATTCATTTAGACCCGAATCACAATTTCCAGCGGAATCGTTCGTGGCATTCGAATAAATTTCCCCGTGCCGCCGCGCACACGATCGCCCTTTCTTCTCCCCGTGTCGGGAGATAAATTTCCGGGATCGACGACGTTCGACGCAGCGCCGGGGAAAATCGTGCCGGGCTAATTGCGGGCGACTTTTACGTCGTCTGGAGAGGTTCCCTCCCCCCCCCCCCTTCTCGT
>NW_014555488.1:182206-200255 GCF_001313825.1 Dinoponera quadriceps
CCCCCCCTTCTCGTTCTCTTTCTCGCTCTTCTTCCTCGTGGGCCGCATTCCACAGAGACGTGTGTAAGAAGGAGTATGCCCGCGCTTGGAAGGGGGCAGGGGGAATCTTGGACGCACGGCGGCCGAGAGCAGGCGGAATGTAATTTCGTCTCGACTGAAATTCTGGCTTCTGGAATACGCGAGAACCACCTTATTGGCCCTTATGCGACTCGACCGCCGGATGGCGGCCGCGGCACCTATAAAACTCGTCCGACCATTATTGTATGTCCCGCCACCTATTCGCGTCCGAGCGCCGGCTCGTACGAGGATGCAGGAGGGAATCGGGGTCCCTTTATAACAAGGATGACGAAAGACACGGCGATGAGACGACGGCGAGACGATATCTCGTCGGGGGCAATTTGAAAAATATTGCGACTGCGCTGCAGGAAATATTGCCCCGTGAGCTTATGAACCTCGGGGGTACTGTTTTTATATAAAGCTTCCGGGATTCTCATATGCCTCTTTTTTTGTGTGATTTAATTAAAGAACAGGAAAGGCTTCTTTTTGCCTCGTCGGAGAAGAATTTGACGTTATTCGTGAGGAAAGATTGCGAGAAAGAGAGACATTTATTAATGATTTTAAGATAATCCGAGTCTAAATTTGAGTTGAGCATGAAGTCTTCGAGTGAAGGAAACAGCAATAACTGCCTCATTTATAGCACCAAAGAAGCACAATAGAAGACCTTTGAGCATTTAATATAAAGCTAAATTAGACTTAAAGTAGAAGTAAAATTCGATTCGAGAAGCCTTCTAAGAACTCGAGTAAAAATTCCAGTTCTACGTGAAGTCTGTTTAGTTCTACATTAAATCTTCAAATGGGAAGTTATTTCCATTTTTCCCACTCGAAGACCCGCTAATGGAAACTAAGTAGACTTGATGTAGGATACAAATTTGGAAATTCGGGAACGCTACACGACCAGTTTGTAAACTGACAGAATTGAGCGAAATTATTAACAAGGCTAGTAACAAAGGAGAAAAAAGAAGGGAGGACGAGAGAGAATTTTCGTTGGATCCGGGTCGTTCGCGGCGGATTGCAGAACGCAAACGGTTGTTCTCCCGCGGAGTGATTTCCGCGGTGAACCCCCGAGCGACGAAGCTCGACGACCTTTTAAGCCACGCGCGCGGAAGCGGTATTTGTCCAAAAGCGGGGAGTCGTCGGAGCCGTCTGCCGGTTTCATCAGTGCGGCCCGCGATGACGGCCGCCGATGATGACTTTGATTCGCAAACACGGCTCCCAATTACACGGGGACGGTGGCCGCGCGCGGTAGCTGACCGTGCATTAGCTGCACCAACAATGCATTATTCAGTGTATACACGTTGTGTTGACGTATTTGCCTGCTTCGTAATATGATTGCCGCGATATTATTCGACGCGGGCGCGGTTCAACGTACCTGAACATCGGCTCGAATTTTGCGAGCTGTCACCGACAAATTAATCCGGCCTTCTCATCGTTTATTCGAGCGCGCGCATAATCCGCGCCGCGATTGAATGGGAAGGAAGCGGAAGAGTAAATAATTTTTGCGTGGGCGTCCGCTCTCGCACGCAAACGCCCGTCCGTCCGCCCTTTTCCCCGAGCGCGCGGATTTTAACCCCGGCCGAAATTTTTCGGCGGCGGCGAAAAAAGATACCCGCGCGGGTATGGGGTGGCGGCTATTATTGTTCGTTAAGTGGAATTCGCTGGTGGGTTTTTGCCGTGCGTCCGAGTCTCGCGAGCACGCGCGGAAAATGAAACGTCGGCCGGGATTTTATTGACGTTGGTCCGCGATTGATAAGTATCCGAAACGAAAAGGTAAACAAAAATTTATCGGATTGAAATGTATTTAGCTTTCACTACAGTCTCCTTTTACTTCGATACACTTTGATCAGCGTTTCCCGAGAGAGCGGTTGTACCACTCTGGTGGATATTTTTCGAGCTCTTCAAAATACCCATTTATGGCATCGGTGGTTTCGCACAGTGAAAAAATATTTTGTACTCGCGTTAAAATCGACCATTCTTCAAATTTTTGTGTTAAATTCTCAACACACCCGTGACACACCCGTGTGTCAATTTAACATATTGCGCTTATGTTATCTCAATATTTTACGTTGCGTCGATACTCGACACGTGTAAGTGTTAAAATAACACAATTTATACTTCAGTGTCGATTAACGTGTTAGATTTTGCGTTAATTTTTGACATAATATTTATGTTGCTTTACTATATATTCCTTACGCTAAATTAACACAAAAATTGACGTTGGGCCGTTTGGGACATGTGAAATGTGTTTGAATTTAATCCAACCCTTTTTACCGTTATCGAGCTTTTTGGCGAATCTTGTCAGAAATCACGTTACACTTTATTGCTTCGAGCAAAAGGCTAAGAGCTTGCTACACCTAATATGGACTTGAAACGCGCGTGGCGTACTGAACAGCGAGCGACGTGAGCGAGAGTTTCGCAGGCGACAAGGATCGAGGAAAGTCGCGGTCGAGTCTCCAGCGAGGCTCGCTGGAATTCCATCATCGACCGGCGACAACCGGCGATATCCTCGACGCTCGATGTGCATCTGATACTTTTAATAGATCCGAGGTACCGTGCGGGAGAGGCATTTCGCACGTATTTAATCCGTGACTGTCGTGCCGATGCCGGCCATTGTGCGCTGTCATCGTGTATGCTCGCTCGTGTGTGTATGTGTGCCATTTAACTTACTATTCCTCGATCAACTTCCGCGTACCTGTCTCGGTTGACGTCGCGGGGACGAGCGCGTCCTCGGTGTTATCACGCGCGACTCGTTATACCGCTTGCAGCCCGAGAGCGATTGAATAACTTCGATTACACGCGATTACAAGACGCAACGCAAATATTTTCTTCTCACGCTCGTCGTCGATTCCGTTCTGTTGACTCGCTGCAGGCAAGCACGACGCCGGATACGCGACGTTGAAACGAGAAGCGTAATAACGATATAACGTGCGTGCGTCTCTCTCTCTCTCTTTCCCCTCATTCTCCCTCTTGATCAATCGCTGATGAAATAACGCGAGAGATCGCAGTAACGCGAGCGATTTCAATCCTCCGTGAAAACGCTCGCTCTTTCGCCAAAAGCGCTACGTTATAATGCTGACTAGGACGGAGGCGGAGAGCAAGCAAATAGGAAAGTGGAACTAACGAGAGTAAACAAATACGGGTGCAACGTACTAGGGTGGCTATGAGCGACTTTGCGCTGAAATACAACAGTCGTTCAGCCGTTGCACCGCCGTCGCGCTCGCGAATCCGAAATGTGACGGAAAAAAGAATTCCGTTCCGCATGGGGGGACGATTGCGTGCGCGCGCGCGCGCGCTTGCGAAATCAACGGACACGGGCGGTTTTTTCCTGTAAAAACCCGTGGACAACGCGCGCTTCCGCGCCGTGAATCCGCACGGAAATTCACGCTGATGCAAGTAAACAAATGCGCAATCGTTAAACAAAAATATTCGGCCGCGCGCGCGCGCTCTCGGCGGGAGGAGAGGAAGGGGCGGGTGGGCCGACGGCGGCGGTACACGTCACTGCCGGCTAAATATTTACGTAGCTGAGTGCCGGCGTCGGTAATAACAAAGGAAAATAGGCGAAACGCAAATAGCACTCGCGCGCGTCGCATTCGTGCGACACGCGGGCGCGCCTTTTTACCGGAGCGTCGGCGTCGTCCTCCTCGTCGCCACGAGGTACTTACGGTAAAAGTATCTAATTCCGCGTCTCTCTATACGGTTTTCGCTGTCCGTGACTAATGCGGCCCCTAATGTTCGGACGACGGATTTGCGGAGGCGAGGCCGCGTCAAGATTAATCAACAGCGACGTGCAATCTTCCCGGAAAACTTACACGATTAGCGCCCCCCTCCCCCCTCTTTTTTGCCGTGTCGCGTTACCATGTGAGACAAGGAATAGACAGGGGAACGTGCGCTGTTTTGCAGCACGATCGTGCCGAGTTATCGCGGTATCGTACGCTTTATCATTGGGGAAACGTCACGATCGAGACTCACAGCGGTTTTATTCCGCGCGCGTAACGAACGCTAAACACGTCCCTTTGACTTTCAAGCCGTGAAACAACGTTTTACACGGAGAGAAAAATATTTCGTATTTGTAACACTACGATCATCATGTTAAATGAATTATAGTCGGAACTATTTTTCCTAGTTAAGTGTCACTGTAGCGTCGGTGATAACAGCTTTATACTGAAAAGATCCATTTAGTTGGCTCAAACCAAATTTGGTCTCAGGACATGCACAATCCGCAAGAAATGGTTTCGGTTGTGAGAACTAAAATTTCAGTTCCTCGAACCGAAGGTTTTAGTTAAACCCGAAACCGAACCTTTTCCATTTTCGTCTCGGAGATCGGAATCTTGATTTAAGAGGCTGAAAATCAAGCGTGATTGCGTTCCACTTCTAGCACCTTTTTCTGTGTAACAATAATTTCTCTCAGTATACATGACGCCTTGCGAGAAAAACTTGGAACTTGGGACTCGACGGGCACGCGCTCCGGAGTACGCCATGCGTCCGGAATAAAGCCCCGGATCATGCGGAACGGTAAACTCTCTCGATCGCCGAGGCCCGTAGAGGCGATTCGATCCGCGCGCGCACAGTCCGCAGTCCCGTTGCCGCGCGTCTTATCGCCCACACCTGGCCGTTCCGAAATCGTCGGCTCCGCGCGTAATCGGTCGCACGTCCTTCCCGAGAGGCGGTTATCGTGCGCCCGATTTAAATTAATAAAGCTAATCAGGCTAATCTATTGACCGGGCTCTCTCCTCCGTCTCTCTCTCTCTCTCTCTCGGGCGAGGTCGCTCTTCTCCGCCGGCCATTGTTGTTGATGGTCCGCTCGAAATATGCAAATGAGCGGGGGATGAAAGCGGGCATGGCCGCGCGCGCTCGTCATCACTCAGGTGCCCCGCTCTCGTCGTCGCCGCCGCGTTTCCGTGTGTGGGCACGCCCGTGATAATGAAAATACCCGGGCTGCCAGCAGCGTGGCGGGGGTCCGGCCGGGGCGATCATTACAGTCATCAGCGAGATGACCGGCTCGATAGTCGATCAATTAAATGACCCTGCCGGGCTCTCGCTCTCTCCGTCTCTCTCTCCCTTTTTCTCTTTGTCTCTTCCCCCCCCTCACTCCCTCCTCTCTCTCGTCTCTGTCTCGACCACTTTCCATCTATCTCTCTGCGGCGCGAGGCCGAAATCGATGCGGCGCAAACGAGGCGCCTCCGGCAGCGGGAAGAGTACAGCGCAGCGCGCCGTGCGACGCACCCCCCCCCCCCCNTGCCGACGATAAAATTATTTTAGAAAATTACCGCGTTACCGGCGATGACGATGATGAAACGGGAATTGAGTTACGTAATAGTTAATGAGCGTGTGTATACGTGTGTATGTGTGTGTTGTTCCCGAGTGCGTGGACGCCGATCGCGCGTTACTTTGCGTTACCGGTAAATTGCGCGCGGATCTCGTTACGCCGATCTCGTTCGCGGAAAGGTAACGCGGCAATAAGTTTGTTACTTTCCGCGCGCTCGGACGCGGCCGGCGCGCGCAAAGAGATCACCGACTGGTCGGTCCGCGTCGGCGAGTTACATCGTTGGCAAAATAGAGTTTCGCGGATGATTACGGCGGTAGCCGGCGGTAGGCTATCGGAATATCCAGTTTGTTTGGCTGGCTTGGTTCTGCACGTTCGTTGCGGGATCGCGAGGAGGAGATTGGCCGCGGCATTTCAGTTTTCCCCGGTGAGCGCCGGACGATCATCGCGGTTCTCCGCTAAATACGTTAACGTGCGATAATAACCGGAGGGATGATCGCTCTATTGCTGCGTTCTCGCGAAGTATCGGCGCATCTCCTCCCTCTTTCTCTCTCTCTCTCTCTCTCTTTTTTCCCCGACGATCGAGCTTCGGGATAAGACCGGGAATTAGGATCGTGGCCGACGATCTCTCCTCTCCCGGAACATTAGATCGAATCGAAATAATGAGTATTTATATATTTCATTGAAGCGTAGATAAAACGAGAGCGTGAGAACCGGAGAGAACGGCTTATAAATATTAAATCGTGATTCGTTTTTATATTTTAACTCTCGCAAAAAGGGAAAGGATCACTCGTGACTTCAGCAGAATTGTTTGTTTGCGTTCATTATATATGATTATATTATAATACTTTTGAAAAATATATTCTTGCTTGTTGTTTCATATGATTTGTATGCCCCTCCTCCTTGTTTTAATCGAATAGAACGCATATTCACATATTTGGGTCACTCGTGTCCCCACTATTCTTCTGTTCACGTCTTGCTACTCCACTTTTCCTTCGAAGGTTAACAAACGTAAATGTTTTATATTCCCTAGAACGCGGTTTGCTTCAGTTTTTCCGTTCAAACTAAAATTGAAATCTTACATTTATCTGCGGCTAAAGAGACAGTCACACGATGGCCACTTGTTAAAAGATCATATTAAGAAATTGAATATCGCGACATGTCAATACCGCGAAATTGGTCGACTACACAGAGAAACGGCCGACTTCTCGTCGAAAGTGGGACACAGTTCGATTTTTGAATACGATTTGTCCGACGTCGCTGGGATTTTCTACGCGGGGATGCCGACGAGCGCGGCGAATCTCAAACCGGTGACCGAGTCGCGTCGGCAATGTTGCGCGCCGTCTGCTTAGTCGAGCGCGCCGCAGCTCGAGAAGGTGTCAAGTCCGCAACGCGAGCGTATTACAATGTAGCACGCTCGTCGCTGCCGATAAAAGACCGCTTTAAAAGCTTTGAACTCTTCGGACGGCCGTATCTCGGCGAAAATTCGACGCGGGAACACGAAATAAACGCCAATCTTCTCGACACTCTTTCGCGCTCTACGTGATTGTGCTTGCCGCATAATGCTTTTGCTATGGCACGTGCTCACTTGTATAGTTACGACACGTTATATACGAGGTATCTGACGGCGTCCCATCCCGAGTCGAAATCTTAATTCTACGTTAAGCCTTTAAAGATCTTCTGTTATGCTCCTCTGATATTACAGATGAGAAATTATTTCTGTTTTCTTCACTTGAAGATTTAACGTAGCATTTAAAATTTCTCCCTTTGAAGTCTGAATTTCCTTTGTAGCATCAAAGGAGCACTATGTTAGTGCTCATTTTATGCTGCAAATGGGAAGTTATTTCCGTTTCCTCCGCTTCAGGACTCAACGTAGGACTTAGTAGATTTAACGAGTCAAAGGACCAAAATTTCGACTCGGGATCCGTCATATTCTTGTAATTGAGGTGAAGAAAAAAGTTGCCTGCCGTTTTGCGACAAAAATTAATTAATTATTGAAAGTGGCCATGTACGGAGGCTTTTTTAATTAATAACTCAAAACCTTGCGTGGTTGTTTGCAAAATAGTAGAGAACTTTTCCGTTCGCATTGAATGAAACAAGTTATATGACGGACGGCTTGCGTCAGTCACATTTGCACAGGCGATACGTATCGGATTAAGACGCGAAGATATACTCAGACAATAAAATAGAAAACATCGAAAGTTTGTCGTATAAAATACGCAGTACGTGGCTGAGCAAAAGTTTCGCGACCAGTTTCTCCGAGAACGACAGCGATGACGAAGGAGTGAGGATTTTTTTGCGTAAATTATTACGCTCCGGAACGATCATTCGAAGCTGTTCCGTCACCTATAAAAACGAGCAATAAACGGCCGGCCACGAGGTATCGCGCCTTTCTATGTAACTTCTTCGCGTTACCTTGAAGCGCGCACGGCTCTCGCGGCGCGATTGTAACGGGCCACGTGGCCTGTTCGCCGTAAATATTACGTCAATGAGCGAACGGTATCGTCCGCTGAGCCGCTTCCGCGAATTCGGCAAGCAGTATTCGAAATGGTGCAACAACTTTGCCAGACGGTCCGACGATCGCGCGAAGCAAGGCGCGAAATCGTGATATTTGAGAAAACCCGAGCTGCCGAAATCTCGGATTTTTCGAATATTTTTCATAAAAAAACGACACAACTCCCGTCTAGCTGAACAAATTTAGGTCAATTTTTCTCAATTACCTGCAATATAATAATAACGATAATAATAATAATAATAATCTGAACGTTCAAAGTATCGCGCGAACCGACGGCTGGGGCAACGTTTTAAGTATAGTAGCTCCGTAACGCACCGACTCGGTGACGAGCCGTGGCATGACGGCGAGGAGACAATTTTCTCGGGGACAGGCGAACGCCGCGAAAAATTCTCCTTCGCGCGGCGGTCGTAAAGTTAACTAGTACCCTCAAAGCGAGCGTGCCCAACTCGCCGAATGGCAGGAGGGAGCCGCGGAGTCGTCCGACCTCGTTTAGTGGCGCGGCTGTGTGGATTTAAACACTTTTATATATCGGCGGTGGTTGTAAAAGCGAGCGGGCAATGAGCCAAGAGGCGTTGCTCTACACCGTGAGCACGTGTAAGCGGTACCGTGAAGGAGGACCGGCCCCGCTGTGTACCTTATGGGGTTACGAGTGACGTTACCGGGGTTACAGCGAGGTTACAGCCGCTTACGCGAGCTATTGCACGGGCTGTTTGCCTTTGTACAGCCGAACACGAGTTACGTTCTCTCTCTCTCTCTCTCTCTTTCATTCTCTCTCTCTACAGTCGTGAACGCGGGCACTTTCGTAAATTCGTGTGTAAAGGCCGAACGAGCGATAAGTAGTCGCGGCCGGCGTTTTATGTGATCTCTCTCTTTTCCTCTCACACTCTCTCTCTCTCTCTCTCTCTCTTTCTTTCCGTCTTTCTCTCTGTCTGTCTATCTATCTCTTTTAATTAATGCACGGAAAAAAGTTTAGCTGAATTTATCAGACAGTGAACAAACCAAACGCGTTTTGGCCGGAGGAAACAGAATTTCTCGTTCTTATCACCCACATTTGATTTCTACGATTCTGTTTGTTCACAGTAGATTCAACCGAACTTGACGACGTTTTCGGATTATTTCATTTAACGCAACATGCATCCGCAAATAATAATAATAACGCCAACGCGGCGATAATTGGGGAAAATCAAATGGAAAGCAACGGAGTTGCGCGACGACGACGAGACGTACGGGGTATTCTCGTTCGCTGCCTTCCTTCCTCTTCTTCTTTCTTTTTTCTGAAAAATCGGAACGAGGAGAGGAAGATCCCGCGCGAGAACGTTTCTCGCCAGAATCGTTCTTTTTCTCTCGGGGAGCCGCGTATACACGGTTATCGCGGGGACTATCGTGATCCATTTCCGCGGCCGAAGGGCTTTTATCGCGATCGTTGGGCGCCTCCGCCTCCGATGAAACTACGCCGACCAGGACGCGGCGCGCAGGATGTAGGTGCAATTACCGGCGAGGATGGGACTTATCCGGGCTCTGGGGCAGCAGTAGCGGGTTAAATCGCGGGGAAAGAGCGCGGATACCATTTCCTCGGAAATCGCGCCTCGTCGCCGTCGTTCGGCACGGATCGAGCGAGCGAGCGCGTTACGCGGCGGTTTCCCGACGTGCGGGAGTAGGCCGCGTCGGTTAGCGCAGAGGTTTATTGGTCTAATTTAAATAACGGCCAACAAGGGGTGCTATCTCATCGCCGCGCTCCGTTTCCCCTCCGTCCCGCCGTTCCGGATCTTGTCAGCCCTCCTTTCGCCTGATGACTGAAGGATTTACGGACTTTTATTGCGCGGCGCATTTATCTCGGGCGCGGGCGCTCATGCAAATTGAGATCTCGGTGGCCGGAGACGCGTTCGGAGAACGCATAATGCGGGAGACGAGCTGCCGCCGAGCGAGGAAGGTGGAGGAAGGTGAGAGACGGAGAGAGAAAGGAAGGAGGAAGAGAGAATGGGAGAAAGAAGAGAGAGACAGGCAGCTTTTGTCTCAAGCCTCGCAACGGCGATGCACAATGCTCTCCTTTGTTGCCACCTCGGCGACGCTCCCTCTCTCCCCGCGTCCGTCTCCTCGGAGAGGTACGATCCTTCCTTCGCGCCGATTTGCACGGAGATGCGATCCCCCACGGTACGGGAAAATCTCACGACGCGCGTTTATCCGTCCCGGCGTGTGTCGCGCGGCAAGCAGTGCGTTTCTTCGGAAAACTGCGACGGAGAGAGCTTCTCACCCTTTCTTGCTCGCCCGCTTCTCTTCTTCCTCCCCTTCTTCCTTCCCCTCTTTCTGTTTTACTCTTCGCTCGGCGCATTAGCTTCTTCGCATCGTAGCCCTGAGTTTTCTCTTTGCCTCGTATCGCGGATATCTACCTACCGTTCGATACACACCTCGGTCTAAACGCGAGGAAAAAGGAAGGAAAGCAACGTCGGAAGGCAATAACAGTAGACATTGCTCTGATTGCTCCGAAAACAGCGAACGGCTCGCGCGAATGATGCCAATAATTCCGGGCAATTTCAAGCTCGAGCGGCAACGCCGATTTATACACGCATTAAAGGTTTACTTTTCCTTTCCGGCGAGATAGCGAGCATCGGGGGCACCGTTATAATCATTCCGCGATCACAATGTATCTCCGATCGTCCGGATAGCCTACTTTCTACTTCTGCGTCACGCCGGTTTTACGGCGCGCCGCGTCCGCGGGCGTAAACCTCCCTGCGGAGTTCCGCGCGTCGCGGGAAATCGCGCGCGGATCTCGAAGAGAGCCCCGCCGATCGATCGTGCGGCTTCGTCGTCGTTGCCTTCGCGCGCAACGCGTGTGCTGAATTACCTTAGTAGAAATTGAACCTTGCGGGCGCCTCCTAGCCACAAGGTAGTAAATTCGTGTCTAACGTCGCTACTTAACCACTAATGTAACGCTCGTTTCTCCTAGTGGCTAAATAATGGCTGGATAAGTAAGTTAGCTAATGATTAAACCAGAAAAATTACAATTATGAGATAAAAATCGTAGCCAGGCAGTAACGTTCGCTTTGGCTTTTTTCTCGTCGGGAAATTTTACGGAATAACTCATCTCCGATCTTGATTTGCTGCCTCGTTTTTAAGTGACAAGCATGTAGATTATAGAATAGACAAGCGCCGCATCTGCTTTGTCATATTTGATATGCATATAATGGCCAGAGAATGATAAGATCGCAAAACTGACTTCACATTTTAGTGAATAATCAGATAACGAACTGGTAAGGAGCTAAAAAATTTGACCTAGTCTGTATTAACTACACTGGAAAAAGGATTTGGTAACAATTATCAAACATTTAATTAAATAGTTTCTATTGAATAATTCGATCACTGTAATATTCTGTTGGAACGATTTAACTAAACGTTTGGTAATTGTTACCAAATCTCTTCTTCAACGTACCAGCTTTTGACTCAGGCCGGCTAGACACATTTCTACTCGGGTAATAATCCGCTTCACGTGGGTAATATAACATCGATGACGTATAATCATCTCTCTGTGACACGCCTGTCAACAACGAGCGTCATCGGAAGCCGCATCGACGACCCGGCAGGGAGGAGGTTGCAATTTTAATTAATAACGCATGAGGCTACTTTAAATTCGCCTCCGTGCAACGTTAATGACAGAGTCCGCCGATAAAATAGACGATTGCTAGATGTGTCGCCTCAGTAAAACACAATTTGCCGTTCCGCTTAACCATGTAATAATACGGCGTGCCGCATTCATTAGCCGCGTTCGTTATTCAATTAGCGCGTAGAAATCGTCATGTGTTCCGATCGGAACGAGCGTCGTTACGCATTTTCAAGTACGCCATATGACAATCCCGTGGTCGAACGCGCACGGTGTAAGGCGCGCGAGGAGGGAAAACCGAGTGATCAATTTAATATGTAAAACGACGGTCGAGAGAGACAATATATATCTCCGTCGGCGTCCCGCTTTCCCGCCTTCGCCGTCGAAAGAACAGCTTTAGCGTTTCACCCGCGATGCGGAAATAATAGCACGAGGAATATATCGCGACGATTCCCGGGCAAATATCGGCGCGGAGTTGAACCGCCGGTGAATTGGGAGCACCGAGAGATCGCGTCGGGTCGACCGGCGCGACAGATGTCTATGAGTCTAACCCATTTATCATCGTCTGCAACTTGCGCGTTGCTGCAATGACGAGCTCTAACCTACCACTTTCGACATTCTCGCGTCTATTATCCCGAGGGCATCCTATCCGCGAAGCAGAAAGAGAGCGGAATGCACGCTCTCCCTCTGCCGCCCGTGCTCGCAATTGTCCCTAATTTCCTCATAATTGACAACTATCCGACCACGAGTATCGAGTATCAACGGCGCGGAATTAAAAAAATTGCAGGTTGAAGGATACGCCGCATATTGCCTTCCCCCGAGCGGCCTAATAGCGGACTTTAGCGTAATTTCGTCATCAGGCATCGCTCATCGTGACGACTTCGTCATGTGCTCCGACCGGAGCGCAGGCGGACTGCGCGGATGCAATTCGCAAAGTGTACGCCATATGACACGTACGACGCAACGTAGCCCGCGACGTACGCGGGGCAGGGGAGCCCGTAGGGAGCGAAGGTATAATGTTGGCGCGTACGAAGGAATTTCCTAGCGCGGCACGTGGTCGGCCCGCACGAATTGACGCGCATATGGGAGGAAAGGATTGTGTCCGGCGCGCACCGGAAAATTAAATGCAACTGTCGGGAAGGGAGGAGGCCGCTAATTCCGGCTCGTAGGCCGCGGCGACGGTGGTTGTTTTCCGAAGGGTCGGTAAACGCATCATACGGCTCCAAATATAAATACTAGCGCGGCAGAGGAAGGGGTGAATCGCGATTGGGGATCGCTACGAATGTGTCATGCGGACGGATCGAGCCTGCTCTCCCCCTCTCTCTCTTTCTCTCGGAAGCTTCCAATTCGGCCGCGAGGGATTGCGCGTAGTGGCAGATAGTGACTGATCGCTCTTCACGCTCGGATAATCCTGGAGTATTTGCGGGCAGGAAGCCGAGAGTGTAGGTGTAAGGTTTAATTAATACGTATCGACCCGCTGATGCTTCCGATCTTCCCCGATTAAGCGTACGTTCACTCTTTCTCTCGTTCTCTCTCGCGTCGCTCCCGCTTTCGCTCGTTACCCACCGTGCGCTCTTTTCCGGATATTTGTAATTGTCGATAAGCTCGTTACCGAGCTTCGACGCACGAACGACCGTCGCGACGACGAGAAGGGATCCGATTAACTGAAATCGCGCACCGAGAGAAATCCCACTGAAATTATAACCATTTCCGACACCTTCTCCCGCTTTTAACCGGAAAAAATAGTAGCAGCGGCCAATACGGATGCAAGATTATTATCACTGACACAACAGCGATACTTAGAGGAAAAGAACGAAAATTGACATAGGTCATGGAAAGTCGACATACTCGTGTTCGTCGGTACTTATATTTCGACGATTTTTTGGTATCATGGATTTCATGGATGTGTCAGTTTTGAGATTTACTTACTCGAAGCGTCACTTCTTCGACTTCTCGAGAAAAGTAAATCTTTGTGAGACAATATGTAACAATTTTCAAAAAACTACAATATATTTCGATGGAGAAATCTTGCACATAAATTTTCATTCTACCCCCTCAACAGAGTTCTAGAGCCTGAAAACAAAATAATACCTCGGTGCTTTTCCTCTACTGGAAAAGTGGTTCTTCCGACTTGTAAATCTCCTGCAAATCATTTAACCTCTTAACGCACAGTTTTTTTGAAAAAAACCAGCCAAAAAAAATCAATTTTTTTTATGAATTAAAAAAATTTGTTTCTTTGCTTTCACATTGTTATTTTCAATTCTCGATTATATTTGAGTGTGAAAAATTATAGCAGCATAAAATACAACGCCGCTCGAATGATCTCGAGTGTGCACAGTTTGGCCTGTTTAGCGCGCTCGAATTAACTCGAGCGTACAAGTTAAGGGGTTAAGCGGTTACAGTTAGAAATCCCGGAAATTCTATTTTCCAACGTAGCGATAATCGAAACGTCATGGATTCCTGATTATTAGGCCGGATTTAAGAAGACTAACATCTTTTTCCGCGCGAAAAGGGAAAAGAACACACGGTGGCCGAAGACCGATTGACAAAGAGAGGTCGCATCGACGGCCGCGGCTTTGCGGGTAAGCAATTGTGACAGCGGGGTCTCGCTTTCATATGCATAAATGTATCGGAGCTAATATATCCGTAAAGGTAGCAATTAGCGCGGCACGCGGCCGTTGCGAAAGTCCGCCGATCTACGGGGCGAGCCGCGGGCGCGGAGAGAGAACGCAGAAGCCGCGCGCGACAGCGCCGCGGCGGGGAGCTGCAAAAAGTTGGAGAAGGTATAAAACAAATGCCACCGCGAGATAGATAAAACGCCTCGGGTGCGTTGAATCGGTGGTTTCGATTCCGACAATGGAGGTCACGCTACCGTGGATACTCGGCGCACGTGCTGCCGCGGTAACTGTCAGTCGTTCGCTCCTTCGGCTCCGCATTACGTAGCTGCTGCTACTACGTACTAATTAACATCACAATGGCGCATTATGCTCCATTCTTCATCGATTCTACGAAGCCGCCGAATGATTATCGCCGATAACGCGAATATGTGCGCGATCGCAATCGGCGCTGGTGAATTATGCAACAAGGGGTCAGTTCATCGGGTTCGCGAGTCCGCGCGTCCGGCGAGCAGCGGCGGGGTTGAAAGGTTCGCTCGCTGAAATTCACCGCTGCGAGTGCGCAGACTGCGCGTACCAAGGGGTAAAAGTAATCTCGCCGTCGCAGGGAAACCACCGTTGCTACTGCATATTCGTTGCGACAACGATAAAATTTCAGCGGCATAATCAAAGCAACGTTGCGAGCGGTGACAATTTTGTTGCCAGAATGGAAAATATCCCACCGAGTGATTTTGTCCTTGAAACATGTTAATTTGCCGTTAAGACGAAACGTAGCCTCGGCTTTTTATTACCCAAGTTTGGTTATTATAATCAGGAATTCCGTTTCCTCCAGCCAAAACACGTCTGGTTCGTTCACGGCCTGATAAATTCAACCAAACTCTTTTTTTCTGCGTACCAAGTCCTTTTTTTCAATATTCAACGTGAGCCACCGATCGCCCACGCGATTATCAACGTGTTAATTCATCATACACAAATTGAATATTATATTATTCTGCCGTGGGGTGCGAAGGGCTATCCGAAGGGCTCCTCACGCGAGAATCATTGCGGCCGGTACAGCGATGACCGACGCGATGATCGACGGCAGGAACTCGGCAATGCGAGTCGACGAATCACTTCGCGCCGTGTTTCGTGTCTATGGAAACGACGTGTGTGTGTGTATGTGTGCATCCCCGCGATCTCTCTGAATGATAGCCGCGAAATGCGTGCGCACGAGCGATCGCCGAGATTTATCTCGAGCCCGATAACGATCCTCGCTTATTTTCGCGAACTGCCCGATGACGCGGGTCAATTTATATCTAACAACGCATCGCCGCTCGTCTTACCGCAAACCGCGTCGCAACGGTGCAACAGTAAATCGCGAGGAAATATCGTTCCCCCGGGAGACGAAACGGATACTTATCGTTCACCGCGGGAGAATCGAGCACAAAAAAATAGAAAGATGTCATTACTTCGCTTCGCCACGACGACCGTGTGTGTGTGTCGCGCTGATAATACAGCGTGAAAAAAAGAGAGAAGCGGAGAAAAAAGAATGTGCGATGCAAACGGTGCATGTTGCAAGGAGGATCGCCACCCTATTCTTTATTCTACCACATTAAGGATATAATTTCGCAAAGTTCGCTTTCGTCAATTATAGAGCGCGCGTCGGTGGTAGGGTCGTCGTAGAATAATCACCGGGTTTGACACGGTCAGTATATAAAATTGATTGGGCGCAGAAATAAATTAGAACCGGTCGGCCGGTCGCGAAACGGGTTTCGTACAATTTGTACGGTAAGTATTCGCGCGGATTACAGGCCGCGCCGGTAGAATCCGTCCGTCCGACGACGGAGACGGGGATGTCAAATGAGAGCACCTTACGGGGTTTAGAGACGATATATTATTTAAAACGAGAAAACTCGTCTCTTTTTTTCCTCTCTCTCTCTCTCTCTCTCTTTCTCCTTATTTCGTATGCCAAGGCGGTGTCCTGGCGCGACGCCGAGCGCGGTAAAGCAGCAGGTGTCCGGCTAGGGACAAAGGGACGCTTGAGTCCAAGATAATGAGCGAGGTCAACTGGACCCTTTTTTGAAATAAACGTCTAGCTGCTTTGTTTATTTTTTTCCCGTGGCCCTACGAATTTCAGCTTATTTTCATCCAGGGACTCACTTTGTTGTATTGTCTTTCTCTCTTAAGGCTCTCAATTTACTTTAAAATGTAAACAAACACACTAATCTATCTAATTATCTTCTCGTGGCGCCGGTGAAGCTTATCAAATGTTAGGCTTCCTAAACGTTTCGAGAACGGTATCGTTGAGTGTTGTCCTATCGTGTTAAAACGACGCATTTTTCTTTTCAGTCTCGCGATGACTTTGATGATTCATCTTTGGTTTGACTTTAGGGGTCAGGATTCGTTGAATGTGGACGATTGGTTGATTCACCGCGTATGCATGTTCGGAGAACAATCCGGTTCGTGCGTCATTACACGTTATATATAAAGGAAAAGGTAGTATTATAGCTCTTGACTTACATTTTGCACAAGAACTTTGTCGACAATCAATACTTAAAATTGAGAGCTGAGTGATCATATTTGTCAAAGTGTTATTCAATCGATTCTATAGCCAAAACTACAAAATACCTATTACTTGCGGCATTACTTTCTCATAAACATGTGGCTACGTTAGAACGTTACAAGCATACGCACTGTGTATCTGCGCGCAGGCAAAATGTATCACAAAATAACTTCGCGACGATACGTTAACGACAACGGAATTTTCGTTACAAGTTACAGAACAAGGGAGCAGGCGCCGAACGCGTCGCACATCAGCGCTAGTCCGAGCGGGAGCCGCGTTAACGAGTCCCTGAGCTGAGCGGGACAACTAAATCGCGGAGAGGGCGAGGCGAGGAAACCGCGGACGCGGAAACGGGGAGGGTCAACGCGCTATCAGCCACCGCGCTGAACGTCGCGGATTCCTCTGATTACACGTTGCGCGATGGAGAGCTGGTGGCGAGGGACGCCCTTAGCCGTTCGCGGTGGCCTCACTGCCCTCGCTCCGTGCGGCGAAAATTACGGCAATATACGCCGACCGAAGCCCGCTGAAGAAGCCCTTTCCCCTCCCCCTCCATCATCCCATTCTTTCGCAAGCGGCGATGGCGTGGCCTGCGCTCCGCAAAAGACGTTCTTTACGCACGAGCATAGCTTTCTCGTCGCGGGTTACTCGCTTCCTGGATAATTTGTGACCCTCTTTACATCGCGCGCGCGTACGATTCGTCGTGGTCGGTGGGCGTACGTCACCCCAGCGAAGAGCCACGCGGAGGAGATCGCGAAAGAGGCCGCGTTGCACGTGCACGCATCTACGTGCGCGCGTACGTACGCATGCATGCGTGCGTGCGCTGCCACCGTGTTATGAAACGTGAGCGTCGGTGGCCGCCGGAGAGCGAGCGAACTCTACCTTGCTAATGAGGGGTTCCCTCCTCCTCTCCTCTCTTTTCCCCCTCCTCTGTTTTCTCTCTCTCTCTCTCTCTCTCTCTCTCGTTTTTCTCCCTTTTCCCCGTCCCTTTTGCTCGCTTTTTCTCGTGGTGTGCTCTTTTTCGCTTTGTGCGGACCGACGAGTTGCGTAAACTTGTGCCGGAACGCGGTGACCGTCGCGGTTCGACGGCAGGACGAAAAGATCGCTCTCCTTCTCTCCTTTTTTACCTCTCTCTCTCTCTCTCTCTTTCTAGCGAAAGCTCCAGAGCGCTACGTGTCACTTTTATTTACATTCGGAAGAGAGTTTATTATCTCGGGAGAATTGTTCTTACACGTGTAATGAGCGTTGTTTACTCGTACGCGTGTTTGAGGTTTCTCGTGGAAACGCGCGCATGGTCTCTCTCTCTCTCTCTCTCTGTATGTGTGTGTGTGTGTGCGTGGATTTCTCTCCTCGTAGGCCGCGTTCGTTGGAAATCTTCCTCATATCTTCCGAAAATATTTTTCTGAAACAACTGCCGCAACGCACGCATCGCTGCTGTCTTCCAATAATGTCCCCCCCCCCCCCC
>NW_014555488.1:200564-306494 GCF_001313825.1 Dinoponera quadriceps
CCCCCCCCCCCCCTTCTGCCTTTGGTGAATTATATTCGCAAGAGATATACCTTCTCTCAACTCTCTCGCCGTGCGATGCCGCGAGGTACAAAACACGGAAGACGCGTATTGTGTTTATTTCTCCTGGGAATATAAATGCTAAATACCTGTCTTCTACGTTGGGCTTCTTCCTTCTCTCTCTCTCTCTCTCTCTCTCTCTTCTTTCTTCAGCGGAAAGAGAAGCGAAGGACAAAAAGAAATGATATTTCAAAGAATCTTCGCTACCTTTGAGGCAGGCAATACCCCCTTTGTTCTGGTTTACCCGCGTCCAACAAGGGTCGATGAAAGAATTGAGAAGGGCCTCGACAAAGATGGTAGGCGTGCATCAGTCGTATCCGCGCGTATCTTCCCCTTCGAGGGCGCTCATAATCAACATTCGCGCAAACATGCGATCAAAATTAATACAATGTACTGGCACGTCGTGTGGTCAACGTCCTCGCGAGAAATCGCGGGCTCTCGTCGGCGCAGCTCCGACGGCAAGCTCTCGAGTGAGGGGTGCACGGGCGTACGAAACGAAGAAGGAGAAAAGGGGGAAAGAGAGAGAGAGAGAGAGAGTAAGAAAGTGAAAGGGGGCAAACAAAAATACGAAGGTAATCTCATTCGTCTCATTTAATTCCGATCTCGCGCGCTTAACGTTCTTAATTAATGTTTGTTCGGCCGTCTCATAAATCCACGGCGGAAGGTGCGAAAAGAAACGTTATTGCGCTCGATAAGGGAACGGTGGAAGAAGAGAAAGAAGGAGAGGACGAAGAAGAAGAGTAGCCTCCGTCCCCTCCAGGACTCTCTCTCTCTCTCTCTCTCGAATCCCCGGAGACGGAGAGACAGTTTACCCAGGTGTCCGTGCTCGACCTCGAGAGAGCGAGAGCCCTAATTAAAGGAGAGCTGCAGTGCGCGATTGCAGAAATGATTAAACTTTTACGAGGCGGGGCAGCGCGAGCGTCGAGTGGAACTACGTGCCCGTCCGTAATAGCGCCGCTCGATGACGTGTCTCCGGTCATTTTCCACGTCATAATTACCCGGCATTGCTGCCACCGATGATACCTATGCTCGTCCGTGCCACCGAGTGGCAAGAGCAACATTGTTCCGTTCACATAACACACACATTATGCCGCGACTACGCGCGACAGTTGCTCGGAACCTCGGAGCGCATCCTGTGCGCGGGTTGTCCTGCCCAGCTACATACCCACCTACCTACCTATCTACCTGGCTACCGCGTAAAAAAACAGAGGCACGAGGAGGACGCACGCGTCTCGGCTCAGGCTGTGTCTATCGCGTTACGCGATCGCGGCAACGAGACCGTCCTCGATCCACCTAGAAGCGGCAGAGGCAGAAAGCACCAAAGGCGCCGTCGACTCGAGTTCGTCGCTCACAGAGGCGAACGACCCCTCCGTACGACGGAGGGATCCTCGGATTCGTGATCCAAGACGGGCAAATGGTCCTAATTATAATCGCATTAGGATTGCTGGCGCCGGCCACGGAGAGAGAGAACGCCGAAGGTAATCTGGACCGATTCCCGGCCCAAGTGCAGGCGCTTACCGTGTAATGTCGTGTTCTACGTGCTCGTCTTCGCACACGTGTGCTCGTGTACGTTAACGTTAAGGACGTAGAAAAATAGATCATATTTTAGGCTCCCGCGGTGTGGAGAAACGCTCGGTCCGGTCTGGTGTCCTCGTGGATTTGTTCCCGATGAACGAATCTTACGAGGATAAGATGAAATTGACACGCTACCACGAAAGTGAGGAAAAATCGACGAACTTTAAGGTGATTTTCCTCCCCCTCCCCTATGCGACACGCTTCTTCAGCGAGATCGGGAAATCACGTTCGCTTACTCCCGGGTAACTCGAGGTCGACGGATCTCGCGGTATCTCCGCGGACCGAGTGATCATTTCGCCCTTCCGCTCGAGGTTGTTATTATTTCGCGCACACGGATCTGCGCGACAATCCCGGCGTCTCTCGGTGGTGGTTTTATTTCCAGCCTGGCGAAACTCAATCCGCGGCGAGAGCCCTCGATCGTCGGGTGCCCGAAGGGCCCCGTCCTAAGGATCCTCGCCATGTCGTGCCCGGCGGAGGCGCTCCTCCGTTCACGGGAGCAATCGAAGCGTGTCCCTCCCCATTCGTCGACGATGTTTCGCGTGCGCTTTGGCCGTGACCACGAAGCGTGGCGGTCGTGCGTGTGTCACTCGATGACTCCTAGCCCTCGCCAGGATCGTTCTCCTACCCCGCCCAAAACGTGCACGCGTTACCTGTGCCCCGTTCCGCTCCTCTCTTGTCGTCCTCCCACAACTATGCTCGGCGTTTCCCCCCGGTACTCTCTGAGGCTTAGGTTTACCGCGAGTGCAGGCCCCCTCTGTTGCCTTCCTCTCGTCCCTTCCGCCGTTCGTCTGTGAGCGTTCCTCACGACGTGTGTCTAAGCGTGCTGCACCGTCTGCATCAGCGCATCGGCGCCAGCGGGATTTATCGCTCACTCGATGTACGAAAAGATCACGTTCGAGGGAGAGAGAGAGAGAGAGGCGTGTGTTCTATTTTAAAAATTGCATCGCGCAAAAGAGAGAGAGATGGATCGAAGCGTTTGTTGTCACTCTACGATTAATCCTCCAAGAGATTTGATAGAGACATAACAAGATAAGAAACATGATGCATATACATATTTTGCAGATTTTATTGTTAAAAAAAGAGGGAGAGAGAGATCGAGAGACGTGTCTATTTAAAAAATTACACACGGCATATGCGTGTCTATCTAAAAATATGACTATGTATACAAATGTCTAGTAAAAAAAATACGACTGTAGGTCTATTCTGTAACTTTGTGAAGACAGAGTCATTAGAGTGTCGTCGCGCAGCTTTTCTGTCATACCTGCGCAACGACGACGTAACGATAGCGAAACTGTCGTTAAAAGTTACAGAATAGACCCACTGATCTTGTAAGTGAAGGCATGATCGATGAGATCTTCTTAACCTCTGAAATAATAATCGGTTAAACGGGCAGTTGGGACGCGATTTCCGTGTCGGGCGGAACGAAATTTCCGCGGGGAATTCGTTAGCACCGTCCACCCGCGGTGGTCGCGGACGTGAAGAGCGTTTGGACGATCGTGGAAATAATCGAATACTGCCTATACTCGGGGGACGAGACGCGCCGTAAACGCGCACGTAGCCGCGCGAGGCGCAGGCAATGAGCGTATAGTCGCGTGTACGAGCGATAATTCCTAATCATCCTCGACAACGGCACCGAAGTAAGAATCCAAGCGCGGGGATTATTAATTCGAGAAGTCGCGGGGGTCAAATTAAATTTGAAGCGGCTGGGATGGTCTCCCGGCGTCCACCGTTTAATGCCCCATCCAATCTCATCTACAAAGTCGCGACGATTAACCCCGCGCGCCGACCACGGACAGCCAGGCAACAGCTACCGCCGGCCTCTCCTTCAGGGGTGGATGACTCCGGGGTCAGATCGCTCTCTCTCTCTCCTTCTTCCTCATCTCCTTCCTTTCTCTATCTCCCGATCTCCGTGGATCTCTCGACGTGCAACTACTGTTCGCCACATGGCCTCTGTCCCTTCTTCCTCTGCGCCTCGTCTGCTACTGATCTCCTCTCTTCTCCTCCCCCCTTTTTCTCCCTTTCTTTCCGCGCTCCGACTCGCTCGCTCGCTCGCGATGCCGCAATTATTGCCAGTATTCTGGGCTGACGTGACGTGACACACTCGGCCCATGTGCGCGCGGGGTCAGGCTTCGGGGTTAGCTGAAATTACCGCCGGCAGGCGCCGAGGAGCGAGTTACGTGCACGCGTGCCGCAGGTTCCGCGCGCGCTTCCTCTCCGGCGCGCATGTGCGCAAGGACGCGCCTTTTCCGCGGG
The DNA here is from genome assembly GCF_001313825.1 of Dinoponera quadriceps. Classification (NCBI taxonomy): domain Eukaryota; kingdom Metazoa; phylum Arthropoda; class Insecta; order Hymenoptera; family Formicidae; genus Dinoponera; species Dinoponera quadriceps. Next base: position 204,450 of record NW_014555488.1, read on the forward strand.
AGAGATCCGCGCGTCGCGCCGTTTTCTCGCACGCCAGCCTCGCTTGGTTCACGGAAGCGAACGCCCGCCGAGATCCGGCCGATCGGAAATATTCGTTCGGCCGATTTTCCATAGGGATGGCCCGCGACACGGTGGCACGACGGTAAGGACAGAGGATATCTGCACGGAAGATAAGATTCATTGTAGCTAAATTAAGTGCAATAACATAGGAAAATCTAAAACTTTTGCAGCGTAAGCGATTTTAATTGCCGCAGTGGTAAGTTCTTTTGTTACTGCAGCAATTAAAATTGCTTGCGCTACAAGTTTTAGGTGTCTACATGTTATAATGAATTTAGCTGCTGAAACTCATTTTTTCCGTGCGGTTTAATTTCGAAGGCTCGGGAAGAACCGTTTTTTTTTGTTTAATTTTTCCCCTTTTCCTTTTCGACTTTTCCCGCGAAAAGAAAAACTTTTCTTCCACTTTTTCCGCGGGTTGGCTTCGGTTTCTTTTCGTAGAATAATTGAAAGAAAGTTACTTTTTTTCATTACAATGACTGGAGCAATGCGCCCTGCGCGAGGGATAATTTCTTCCTCGCACCACTCTCTGTTATTTCGCCGAACGGCCGCGCGCGCGCGAGTCACGCAATGCCGATAGCGTTTTTGCGCGTTCCAATTTCTAAGTCCTTGCTCGATCATTTTTTGCGGTCGTATGAATCACAACGCTCGGGAATAACGTCGCTGTGCGATGTCAACGCATGCACACGCCACACAGGCGCACACGCTCCGGTGCAGTTATAATTATAACCGACGCGCGAGCGCGAAGAAGAAGTAAGAGCGCGTGGTCGTGTACTTCGGCGGGAAGAGGACTCCTTTATGGTCGCGACGAAGACGGGCCTGACCGGTGGAGGATTTAATCGAGCGAGTTTGGAAGTCGGGCCGCGGGATTTCGGCTACTCCGAAAGCCGCGCTCTCGGCAGCGACGAGGAGTCACGGCGAGATTAGTTTAATGCACTTCGCCGGGTCAATCGGCGGAGAAACGAATAACCTTCCAAGTGAATAGATAAAAAGAGACGTTACAATGGTAAGAAAAGGCACGCACAGGCGAGCCGCGTTCGAGAAACATGCACGAACGCTCGTCGACGCAGCTGGACGAAGAGAAGACGGAGAGAAAGAGAGAGGGAGACAAGGAGCGAAGTGAAAGGGGAAGCGGTAGGAGGAGATCGGTAGAGAGGACAGAAAACGAGAAAGAGCGACCGAGACGGAGATTTAAAACACAAGCAGGAGGGAGAACGAGAGGGACGAGAGGGCCGTGACTCGCCCGTGACATCGCGATTACGCTCGCACACCTGTGCGCTCGACTCAACTTCGACTTTAAGTCAGCCACTTACTTGACCAGTCGTCACGTGCTGCAAGAAGCCAGCCACGCGCCCACTCTCGTCTCTATGAGATACGCGCGCGGTTTTCCTCCGTCGTATCAACAGCTTCTTCCGCGGTATTTTCTAGTCTACTCTCGGTTTTACTCCACTTGGATCGTTCTCGTCCCGCCTCGGTGCGGGTGACTCCGAGTCGAAATTTTGATTAACCTGCAGGACACACGGACAAAATTCGTATCAATTCAACTCATATATTCTCATGTACAAGCAAGGATATATCATTTTACATGGTAACAAACCTTGCTTATATACGTGAAGAAATTTTATATAGTTTCACGAAAAATATATCCCTATTATTCTTGAGCAACGGAGATATGATATTTTTAGTAGAATTATACCGAATTTCTTCATAACGGCAAGTTTCATCTTTATATGAAATCACATATTCTTGCGAAATTCCCTGTTATAAATCAAAATTTCAATGAGCCGCAGTTAACATAAAATGTTTCACTATACATAACTGGAATGCTTGCTAAATTGCAAATGCTTCGTATCTTATTTAGATTTATCGTCCCCATAAGTTGAGTGTATTATTTGCTACTTGTTGTAAAAGAAGGGATAATTATGTACTATCCCGTTTACTTAATAAGAAATAACAATAATGATAATAATTTACAACGCGAGTCCCGCAAAGGCCCAGTCACTCTGGGCACACGTACGCGCGCTCACACAGACGCGAGGCGCAATTTATCGCGGTCTCGCGATATCACGGCGTATGCAACCGACTATTCGAGTTCCGACTCGCGCGCGTCGATATTTCATTTGTAGATACACGTCCTAAGAGAGAGAGAGAGAGAGAGTCGCCGGCGCGCCATGTGATAGTCGTTGAATTTATTTTCGCCCTGATTCGCGCCTCGAGAGACACACTCGCGGGCCGCTTATTATCCACCGCGATATTATTCCGCTCGCGCCTTGCCCGCTGCATGTGACGAGCTCGCAATCGTTTCATATAAACGGGCGCGTGCCCACCCTTGCCCCGGAATAGACGTCGGGACTTTTACGCGCGCATACTGATTGGAAGTCCACAGTTGCCCGTTTCGCGCCCCGAGATCCGCGGGCATCTGCGCGCGATCGCCGCGTTGCTTCTTGTTAGCGCACACTGGCGAACATGCGATGTGATGTGCATAATCAGGCAAACGTTCACTCTCGCGCTCGCGGACCGATACGTGCAATTTCGCACGACCGTCGGCGAGAACGCTTTTTGTTCGGGCTCTTTACGGTCCCGTAACTTCCATGTTACGCACAAATACGACTTCGGCCGAACACCGTGATTTCGCGCGCGGGAACGCCGATGCGAGAGAGATCGTTTACGCGCTCGTGCCCGCGCACACGCGGTCACGTTGCATACATACATGTATATATATATTTGCAGTATTGATTGGAAAGTAATTATCGGGCAAAGTACAAACTTCAACGCGCGGCCGTCCCGACGTCTCACTGATTCCGTTGCCGTGAAAGGCGCGCGGACGCGTCCATGTCGATAGAATTACAAAGTGATAAGCGTGTCTGAACAGTTTACAGCTCATCAATTATCATAATCCGCGCGAGGGCACCGTCGGGGGTAATTGCCGGCTCGGGAACTGATTACGATTTATGTTATCGTTAAGGCTAACGATCGCGCTGCGATCAATTAATACACGCGTCCGTCTTTCGCGCTACCGATTTTTCGCGCCGTCGATAATCTACGACGCGGGCCTCGCAGCACTGTAATAACGATTTACGACGGTCCCATCGGACGGCGACGCCAACCGCGATCCCTCAGGACGGGATCTTCGCTTAGCCTCGCCTCGCCGCGACTCGCGGAAATGTCTTATTACACGTCGCCGGGGCTTTTTCGCGCGGAACGTTACGGGTTCGTCGCTTAACGAACGGAACCTGTTTGCGGATTTATTTTTCAATCCCGAGTCGGGGAAGAGAGACAGGAAGGGAGGGAGGGAAGAGAGAGAAAGAAGCGCTTCAATCCAAGGGCGTGCCCTCTGGAGACGATAAGTAAGTATTTGCATAAGTCGGAAAGCAGAATTCTTGCTTGAATATGCAAGTACACAAATATGCAAGTGTTTGGATGGGCGAAACAAATGTTTTGCTTGTGAGAACCGAAATTTGGTTCTCTGAACCAAACCTTTCATTCAGACCAAACTTTGGTTCCCATAACCATAATATTTATTTGCTCATATCATGGATAGATAGATATATAATTGCTTATATTTTCGTCCTAGAGCGTTTTAAGAACGTTTACAATTAGTGTTTTACTGATATAGTTGCAATATTCTGAATTCGGCTAGAGAAATGGATAGAAAAGTGCGTTTATTTACATCCTGAGTGTGAGCTCCCTAAGAGTGTTACACAGGAAAAGAAGATGCGGAGAGAATTACGTAAAAAATAGAATAAAGAGAAAAAGAGAGAGAGAGAGAGAGAGGGAGGGAGAGAAAAGAGAACGAGAGTGGAGAGGAAGATAATAGAAGAGGACTCCTCGCGTGGAGAGTCGGCGCATGCCACAAGTGTGTACCCAGGCGCGTTCGCTATTGGGTTACAAACCTTTTCTTCTTGTCCGTCAGCCGGTTTAACGTTACCAAGCGCGTTATGCGACACATTACGCGCCGTGGAAGCCTCTCATAGGTCCTCCCTGTTTCCATGCCACAATGGGCGCGCATTCTTCGCGTCGCGCGTCCGCTCGCACGTGAACCTGGAAACACGAGGGCGAGCCGGGCGAATTAATCTCTGGCTTTCTCTCTCTCCCTCCATTGTGTCCTCCCTCCTTTCCGCTTCATCGGCGCGTTAATTAAGGGCGGCCGGCTCCCGGCAGCGGGGGATTAAAAAATAACGCGTCGACGCAGCGCGCGCGAGCGAGCGGGCGTGACGATGCGTGACAGAGCGGCCACTTTACGGCCACGGCGATAATTGAGAAATTTCTCCCGTCGCGTCGAAATGGTAAACAACGGAGACGCGGATAAGCCGAGAGGCTATTTTCGAACACCGGCCCCTTCCTCCTCCCTCTTTCTCTCTTTCTTTCTCTCTCCTCTCGTCCACTCCGAGCGCGGAGGCTCCGCGATGAAAAGCGCGGGAACTCGAAATCTCGCCGCGCTCGGGATCAACAGGTACACAATAATAACAGCGCGATCGGCGTGTCGATAAAGCGCACACGCGTATAATTTCGGCGCGGAACAGCGCAAATCGCATCGCCCGCCGTTTATTGTAATAAACCACGGGAACAATAAACGATACGCGTGCGTGTTCGCTCGCTCGCTCGGTCACGGCAAAAATGATAATCACACGGATTCGGACGGATTGCGACAGCGAAATCCGCGTGCTTCGGCTGCTTAGCGCTTAGAGCCGTGGTTAGGCCAATTTCGTCGAAAAATTGGCCGAATCGTTACGTCAGCCCTCCCTTTCAAACGCGACCGCGGAGAACGAGGCTTTATATTTCACGGCGTTGCTCCGTATTATTTCAACGGGTTAATGCCTGCATCCGTACAATAACTGGTTCGCGCGGCGCTCTTACGTAATGCCAATAAGATAAGAAATCCCGTAGGGCAGTAAAACTCGTAACGCTCCCGATCGCTTTTAGTTTTCCGCGCGCGGGTTTCGACCGGCGCGCGCGATCGGGCTCGTTACACGCTCGCAAGCACGCTCGATTTCTCGCCCGGCTTTGCCCACATGCGCGAGAACGCGGCCGCGTTACGGGGCCCGATATCAGATCACGCTGTGTCAGTTCGTAAATGGATAATAGATAATAGCTCGTGGCACAAGAAACCGGAGAGGGAGAAAGAGAAAGAGAGGGAACGAGGGATCGGGAGAGAGGGAGAGATAGCGAGGCGCACTTATCAATCGCGAGGCTCGAGAAAGCGAACACCGCGTCAAACTGAGCAACTCTGTTCCTCGGGCGAAACAAAAAAACACCGCGTTTACAGTCGTTCTTCCGATGTCGGCATGGTCTCAGATCGGAAAGAATGATCGCGAACGCCTGATCCTATGTACGAATTGTATACATTCTCAGTCAATATTGAAAACTGGCGATACCCGATTAAATACGCTGAAAAAAAACAGGACTTGGTCTAATAATTGTCGAGATTTGGTTAAATCATTTCCACTAAATGGCTGCTGCAATTTTCTCGTCGATGCTTGTTTACAACTATCGTGACCGGGCGCCTTGCGCTTAAAACAATTTTTGCCACGATCGCTAAGATATCGTGATATATTTCGTCGGCTTTTATCGCAACCTGTTCAGTGCGGCGCAGTTACGACGTAGTTTGTAAGCGCTTTAATTGATATCTCGTCTCTCTCTCTCTCTCTCTGTCTTTTTCTCTTTCTCGTTGTCGTGCGTGCGCTGTCAAAGCGCAGTCCGTTCGAGGCGCTCAATTGTCCGCGGTGAAGAGAGACCGGCTTGTCCAGAATCGGCTCCAATGAAGTCAATACGGACAATAGCGCGATAAGTAGATAATAATGCATAATATAATAAGAGAACACCGGTCTCTCTCTCGGTTATACGTTCCGTGCGTGACACAGTGTGTTGGCAGCACGCGCCACATTGAGCCGCCAATTCAACTGGTTGAGCAGCCTTTAACGACTCCTTTCTACGCGAGCGGGGCTCGGCACACACAATACTGTTTCTTAAATTTTATCGTTAGTCGTTAGGCGACGGTATTGTTGAGTTTATGTAACGCGTACTTAACCGCACGCCCGGCCGCGATCTAAAGGCCACGATGTAACGATACGAGGCGCAGAGACAAGACGACGGTTCCCGCGCTTGAACGAAGCAGGAGCTGAATCAGACATTAAAATAATGCGCCGGTAGATCTTCGTCGTTATCTGCGCGATCTACCCTCTAAGTTGATCGAAGTAAAATCTCACCCAGAACAAGCGGAGAATCGCAGTATTCCCACTTTCGAAGCGACGCTGAAAATATGCCGCTCGAAAGCAGCTCGAGGCAAGAGTGAATATTTCACTCGAACTTGGAGCGTGGAGATTCAGACTTCATATGAGTGAATGTTTCCAAATCAATCCGAATGAATTTGTTCCCGTAACGATAGGAGTACACCAGATTCGCTCTTCACTTTCGAGTGAAAATATTCACTCGACGATTCAGAGTGGAGAATTCACTCTGCACGAGTGAAAAATCGCTCGAATTCGTGCGACTCGGCTGTCGCTTGACTTCTCGCGTGAAATTTCACTCCAACAAATTTACGATATTTCGAGACTCGCGAAAACATTTCTTTCGATATATGGACATTTCTCGACGGAAGAGCGACGAGTTACGAGGTAGAGATCTCTGACTGATCTCCGAGATAAAAATTGCAAATTTCATTCTTTAGTCCGAAAGTTACGCTCGCTCGCGAGACGCGCGCGCAAAGAGAGAGATCGCGCGAATAACGTCGATAACGCGTCGGATTAATGGAAAGGAAAGATCGTTTGTCGTTTAATCTACTTATACGGGATAAACGCCCGACACGCGTGTACCGATCGTCTCGCAACAGGGAATACTCCCCGTTTGAAATCGCATAATGAAAACGCGCGTCGCGGATATCTCCTCCCTCCTCTTCGCTCCGCTCTCGACTCTGCGCACACGCCGAGGGTATTAAATTTTCATTTCATCAATTTTTCATCAGATAGCGCCGGGCACCGCGCTGTTCGCGTGACGATATTCCTCTAGTTGCGTCTCTCATCGGGCTGGCGCGTTAACGAATGAACTTTATGAGCGCATTGAGCGGATCGCGCGCTTTTACTCGGGCCGCGCATGTATAGCGCCGACGATGTAACTGATGGGAAAAAGAGAAAAAGGGTGTGTGTAAGAGAGAGAGAGAGAGAGAGAGAACGAGAGAGAAGGGGGGAGTGGGAAAACACGAGAGGATATTTCTCTCCTCCCACAAATGCTTTTCCGCTCGTAACGCTGGCAGAGATTACGGCTCGATATCGCGTAAAGTACTGCATTATTGACGATCCAGGCGTTAGGAGCGAAGTTCGGAGGATTCACGGGCGCGTTCGCGATGGGCCGGTTAAGTCACCTATGCTTTAACACCCCATAACTCATCGACCCCATGCATACGTACGTCGTTTAAATTACCGGGAGGTGAGGGCAGCGCAGTGCAATATACGTGTATACGCGACTCTCGTTCTCCTCTCTCTCTCTCTCCCTTTCTCTCCCTCGCACCCTCCGCACCTTCCAGTCTTTAGCCATAAACGCGCGGCTGCGTATCGCTTTACCCATTATAGAATCCAGCGAGTTTCCGTCTCGCCGGAGCCGCGAGAGCAAAACAACCCCGGGCTCCGGCCTGCGTTTCGATTTTCATGGACTCCGTCGGAGTCTCTCTCTCTCTCTCCCTTTCTCTCCTTCCCTCGCGGCACTGTGCGCCGAGGGTGCGCGGGTAAACAGTTCTTCGCGAGTTCAACCGCGCGAATGCCTCGGTCAATTTTACGGACCGTCTCTTTTCCGCCAGCTCTGGTCCTTCGCGAAAATGCCGAATAACTTCTCCTTTACGTGAAGAAGTCTTTCTCCTACCGACGACGATTCAGCTCTGATGGTCGGTGAAATTTCCGCGTGTCCGATGGCGTCGCACGAGAGCGGACCTCGCGCGGAGGGTACGTTAACCCTTCCTGTTTATAGGCAAAAAGCAGCGCGGCGTTGCGGATAAACATTTGGAATTTCGGTGAGATGCGTGGAAGTAAACGCTCATCCGGTGGCACCTGACACCTATCACTGTCTATTCAGCGGTTTGACACCCAGATGCCGCGTGTTAATTCGGAGCCGAGTTCCCCCCCGGGCGCGGCAAATTGTTTGTGTAAAGACGTCTGTCGGCCAGCGCGATACCTCGCGGTTGTGCGCCGCTGAATACCATAATTCAGATATATATCGCCGGATATATATACGGGCGCGCGCGTAATTCCAGATTTAATTCAATCTCGAATTCGATTATATCGCCTTCGCTTGCGTTATACACATACATATTATATACGAAGAGTGAAAGAGACGGAATAAAGTGAAGCGGGACAAAAAGCGCGCGTTAGCCGGCGCGTAAAATCCGCACAAATGCGCGCGCGGCACGCAATCGGGCGTCGCATTAAGTCGCCGATAAAGGGGGAACGAGAGCTCTCGGGAGAAAATAATTGTACTCGCGTAATTTTCGTCCCTTTCGCGTATAATGAGGCGACGAATAATTAAATTCGAAGCCCGGCCTGGGGCGAACCGATGCTGCCGACCCGGATCTCGCCTTCTTTTTGCCGCGCGCGGAGGGCGCGGCTGAGAAGCGGCGGTGAAAAATCCAGCCGCGACGGGAGGACAGAGGACAACGAGCGTGGACAGGAGACAGAATGGAACGAGGCGAGAAGGGGGACAGGGGTCGCCGGAGGACGAGGGGGCGATGGTGGTGAGCAAAAAACACGGAAACGAATAGAGGAGAGTAGCGGCATACGCGAACGAGAGGAAAACGTCGGCCGGGTAAAAGCGAGAGAGTGCAATTACCCACTGGCAACGGAAAACAAACTAAAAGGGAAAAGGGGGGCAAAGGTAGAGGTGCGCGAACAGCCGGGCGAGAGGGGGGAGAGACAGGACGGAGAAAGAGAATAGAACGAGGAGGTGAGTGGAGGCGGAGGGGAAGGAATCGCGAGGAGGGAACGACGGAATAGGAGAAACGCCGTGACGCCTCACCGAGCGAGCGAGCGGAGCGAGCGAGGAAGAGGACTAGGAGACGAGACGGAGGCTGAGGAGAGCGCGCAGGGCAAGAGAGGGAGACGGTAAAAAGAGTCTCTCGAGCGCGAGGTGGACAAGGAAGGATGAGAAGGAGGGAATCATCGGGACGCGGGAAAGAGAGAAAGAACGACAGGGAGCGAGGCAGAGAAAGAGAGACAGAGGGCGGAGAGGGAGGGAGAGAAGGAGATGCAGAGATTACCATATAATGGTGCCCCGAGGGCGCATAAGCTGCGCCACAACGTAATTTCTTCGTCCCTTTTCAACGAACGGTGGCAACGCGCGGTGCGCACACGTTCTTCTATCACGGCGTCTTCGCCGTTCTCGCGCGCGCTCTCTCCGTCGGATTTACCTCTTCTTTTCGCTCTTTCTTTCTTTCTCCATGTTTTTTTTTGTATTCAATCTCTCTCTCTCTCCTGATGCTCTCTTCGTGTCTCTCACCGGCGCACCATATCGCCGGTACACAACCACTACCACGATCATTCGCCACGAGAACTTGTTGCGAGCCGTGCGTTGCGTTGTCAAGTCGGTCTCTCAAACGTAATCCACCTACTTACGCGTCCCCACCTAGTTCTCTCTCTCTCTCTCTTTCTCGTTTCGCGCGAATCGAGATATCATTTCCTCGGCGCGAGCGCGTTACCGCGCTGCTAATCATCATTTCTCTATTATGCACGATACGCATCACCTGTGACTGCCGTATTTGCATTCGCGAGTCTCTTTCTTCCTTCCTCCTCACTCTTCCCTGCCCCTTCGTTCGAGTGCGTGTACACACACGGATATCGATTCCACGGACATCGGTTCCTTCGGATTATCGCGTCAACGCGCGCTTTTATGCGTGGTACTTCGGCGGTTTGTAAAATCGAACATTGCGCGAGCGAGCGAGCACGTTTATTTCGAAACCTGACTGGTAAACTCCCGCTGCACGTCTTGAAACGTCATGAATTTCAATGAGATAGAGGCGGGAATGCGAGCAGACGCGGCGGTGTTCTACGATTTCCGAAATTAGCTTCAACACCGTGCTCCAGATAAACGACATTTGGAATTCCGCATGAAGAAGTCTCTCCGGTCTCGTTACCTTTACGGTCTATTTTGAGCGGACGCCTCCTTCGACAGCGGCACCGCGGAAAGAGAGGCGCCCAAATTAAAATATATCACCCTCGGTTCGTGACGTCCCACGCACCTTAAGCTGGATATACACTGAACGAACGAACGAGGAGCGAACGGCGAATGCAAACTTTCGTTGTTACAATTTGAAAAATGTGCAAGCGTGTAAAAATGCCGTAACGAATCCGAGCAGGACGTTTCGGTTGCCGATTTACTACAGTGGTTTACCAAAGAAAGTTCGTGCGCGTTTAGACGCAAATGTATACATTCATAGTAATAATAATAATAATAATTGTTATTCATCGAAGTTACCCTTTGACGTATATAAAAGAAAAGAAAATAATAAATATATCCTAATATAGAAAGTGATGAGCCAATATAAAAAATATGTATAAATAATAATTATGTATACAAAAAAGTGAAACTCATGAGATTATGGGTATAATAGAAGATTTAAACTCGGTTAAAAACTTTCATGAAAAATATGACATATTCATCGTTCGTTCGTCGTTCGTTCGCTCAGTGTATGTACACGTTTACCGTTCGAACGAACGAAGGAACGAACGAAAGTCGATCCGCTCGTGTCAATCAGCCCTCGCCGGCTGCTGCGGGGATCTTCGTCCGTCATCGATTCGGCGAAACAATGGCCGATTGAAAGTCTTGGCCGACGGGCGATCGACGGGAGCACCGAACGCGGGGAGGATGCCGCGTGGGAGTCGTCGCGCTCACCGGGTGTATCTCGCCTTGAGTTACGTCTCACATTTTGACGTCTTCAGGCAGCACGTGACTAGTATATTTACGAGCGACACAGATGCACTCGGGGGACCCGGGCCGACACGCATACGCACGCACGTTCCTTCGTAGTGCGACGAGCAGCGCGTAGCTCGAGGAGGCAATGAACTTCACCTCCTCCTCGACTCGTACTCGGGGAGACGACGACGACGATGCGTCTTTTACGTGTGTATAATGGCCCGTGTTTATGCCCCCTCGTTCGTACGTACGTACATACGTGCGTACGTACGATCGCGTATCTCGCTCGCGCGCACGCACACCCGCGCGTGTCGTGCGTGCCGCGCACACGCGCGCCTTTATTCGTTTAACCCCGCGAGCGACTCGCGCGTTTGCTCGCGCTCACGCTCGCGCATATACGTACGCACGCTCGCGGACCGCGGGCAGAAAAGAGAAAGAGAGTGCGTAAACGAGAGGAAGAGGAAGAAAGAACGAAAGAGAGAGGGAGACTGACGGTATTGTCGTGTCACGATAATGTCGCTCTCGGTGCAGTAGCGAGAGCCGCTTTCGATATGCAGCTCCGCGGCTCGTAATTTATGCGCGCCGTAAAGCACGTTTATGACGTGCTACGGAATTTATCATCCCGGTGTCGTGATTTTTGTCGCCGCCGCGCGAGCGAGCGTGCATCGATGACGACGGATTTGGAAAAGTGCCGTCGTCGTCGTCCCCGTGACGTTTTTAACTCAACGACGACGGCGATGAGAATGATGATGATGACGGACACACACCTGCACCGGTCCTACCTGCACGTACCTACGCGACACCGTAATAAACCGATATCGGCGGTATAAAGCCGACTTTACGAGGTGCCACCGGAATTCGCTATCTGCCAACTTGTTATTTCGCATTATATTTATTATCGGCGTTACACAACGATCGCTCGCCCCGGGCAGAAAACACCGGCGATCCTCGAGCCTCGCGGAGTCCACCGGCCTCCTTCGTCGCGCGCATCGTCGCAAGTTGTTGACAGACGCGCGCTCCTCTTTGAATCTCGTAGATGGGTATACGTTGAGGGTATCCATAAATAATCAAATATTTCGGGCCGAAGCATATTTAAAAATCTATAGAAAAAAATTGATAAATCTATGGACAAAATATACTTTAATTTCATTTCATTTCATTAATTTTAATTAATGGAATTAGATGGAGTTAAATTAATTAATAAATGGAATTAAATTTAATTCAATTTTACTTTACGATATATTTTATTTCGTGACATATTGATAACTTTCTGATATATTTTTTAATTAATCTAATGATATAATCAAAGTCAAATACCTTGCACAAATGGCACACCGCATACTCTGTACGAATTTGAAGTAAAAACCGAGGTGGAATAGGTTTTTTATATGCTTGATAACTTACGGGTATCCCTGATACATCGAATTTACGTCCGTCTAACTTACAGGGAACCTCGCTGGAAGAGTATCCTAATAGAGAGTCTCTCTCGTACAGTATTCTCAGGGAAACATGAATAATTGGTCAACACGACGAGCTCTTGGTGCACCTATCCGCTATTACGACACATGTCACGCGAGATCGACGGCGCGCGCGAGCGCGCTTATCCTCGCGGTGCGGGGGTCACGCGAGATGACGACTTTTACGAAATCTCCCGAGACTTCTCATCGAGACTTTCGCTCATTCGTCGTAAAGAAACTACCGGGTTCGTGCGGCCGCGGCTACTCATAAAATGAATCGAATTTATACTCACCGTCCCTCTCTCTGTCGCGATTTCGGATAGGCCATAGGTGAAGACGTTGGAATCTTAACAGGCGAACGATTAGCGCTGATAAACCGCACCATCCGCTGCGATCGAGAGAGGTGAGGTCGGCCCCATTATTACCGTAAAAATCGCCGATCCCCCGTGAACGGTCGCGCGCTCGCTCGCTCGCGCGAGCACAGTCACAGAGTGTACCATGCAATTTTCTTAAGTCCAGCCACTTATTCTCATTTACGTTCACGTTTACATCATCGAGGCAGTAAAGTGTTACTACTAGACACAGGTGCGCCCTGCTTTTTCTTTTTATCCTTCGTCCGTTCGTCGGTCGATCGGTCGGTCGGTCGGTTGGTTGGTTGGTCGGTCGGTCGGTTGCTCGGATGGTTGGCTGGTCGGTCGGTCGGTTCGGTCGTAGGACTTTTTGTTCGTGGTCTACGGGCACCTAACGAGTCAGGGTCTGTCATTATCCGCTCTTGCTACCTCCCTGGCTCCCCCATCTACGCGCAGATTATCCCGGCAACTTATTGCGGTAAACTTGGACAATAACGACGGAATCGAATGCATTTTCTCGTGGGCCCCCGCGAGAGCGCACGGCCACTGGCCTCGCCCGTTCGCCTCTCCTCCACCGGGTTACCGCTTCTTCTCGTCTACAACGACCACCGATCCCGGTTCGGGGCCCGTAGACCGCGAATAAGAGCGCGAACACTCCGAAGAATCGCTTTATTAGCACCGGAGAAAAAGAGAGAGAGAGAGAGAAAGAGTGAGGGAGCGTATGACGCAGTTGTTCTTTGCTTCGTATTGGATTGGGGACGTGCTATTAGAGGTGACCGCGACGGCGAACCGACCGACCGGCTGCGTGAGTTAAATTGGCGTCTTAATAACTTCCCCTTCCTTGCTAGAGAGAGATACATCAATTATCCAAATTGAAGTGTAACGCTCTCCGAGTTATGTGCGCAGTCTGCGATGTCGTTACTCGATACTGTTTCATCATTAGCCTAAGAGCTACAATTTTGTAGCGACATCGCGGGACGCGTCCTCGCCGCTTAGACGTCGACGTGTCTACCTGTTCACCTATCCCTTTCTCCGGTCGTTTCCACGCATGAAATCTCTCTCTCTCTCTCTCTCTCCGAGACGTATCGAGGATTCCGGATAATCTTAAAACGACTTATATCTCGACTTATATCTTATCGATTCTTTTTTATTCGCGAAACGAAAGCAACATGAGGTAGAATTTTTCACCCGAGATAATAAAGAGATCGCATCGTTTAAACAGCACATCTGGCTTATCATCGTCGATCGATGATAAGGTGAAATGTACGTTATTACGGTTCGGTCACCTTCGCTTGAAATAACGTTCGCAAGACGCGACAGGCATTTCTTTGGTGGTATAATGGCCGAGTGCTCGCAAGAAGATACGCGGAAATAATTACGACATGATTCGATAAAGCGTACTAATAAAAATAGCGTAATGGCGCGAGTCATCCCTAACGGGAACTAGTTTATCGAGGTATCTCCCTCTCTCTCTTTCTTTCTCTCGGCGATCACATTAATATCTGTGAAAGCATTTTGCAGAACTTATCGATCATACCCGCGCCGATGCAGAAGTGACTGCGTAATTGGCTCGGCCTCGTCGACTGACGTTCCTATCGTGCGCGCGGATTCCTTCGTTTTCTTCTTTTTTTTCTCCCTCTCTCTTTCTTTCTCTCTCCCCTACTCCCTCGCTCTTTCGCTGTCTCTTTCTTGTTTTTCGTTTCCGCGGCGCGGCTAACAAATGATTTTAATGTCACAGCACGTAATTGACTATTAAACTTTCTATAATTGCTACCAGCGCGTTTATACGAGATACAAATTGACTCGATGAATCTTGTTGATGCATCTCGCTTGTTAAACGACCGCGAATTTGTGCTACTGATTAACCGCACGGAGGAGACGCTATCAACGGGCAGACGTGCCGCGAGGCATAAGTCATATTACATCTATCGGAGCAAAGAGAAGCTCGGCTTCTGGTCTGTTCGAGATCCGTTCCGCGAGCTCGCGTTTGCGCGCGCGACGCAACCTTTACTACCGCGTCCGCGCACGGCTCGTGCGAAACGATTTAAACTGAACGTATATACGTTTATCCTCTCTCTTCCCCTCTCTCCCTTTCTCACGTCCTCTTCTCTTTGTTAGCCACGTTGCAATACAGCACAACTTCTGTTTACTTCATCCGGAAAATATTAACATATAAAATATCATTTTTATCTTCATAACCCCGTGGTTCCGAAGATATTCACTTGCAGCCAGTCTTGTCGAACTTTTTCGCGGAGTTGTTTGAACCACTGAACGTGAGAAATTTTCTATCGTCCGGGACGAAAGCTCGCTTGTAGAAACGGGAGGATTCCTATAGGAGATTTTTACTCAATCAATTGCACTCAGTTGTTTTAATCGACTTTTAACGCAGCTGAATGTCCACTCGATGACGGAGATGTCATTCTCCGTCACCGGGTTTTTGTCGTTTAACACACGCCGTTTAGTCACACGAGCGCAGTTTCCTTTCCCGTGTATATGTTTCTTCCTATAAGTAATAAAAGATTGCTTCTCACTTAGGTCGTATGATTATTCACTGTGCGGCGTGCTTTACCGGTTTCAACGACTATTAGTAAAAAGTAGTAAATGATAGTATTGTACAGATCGAACCGCTCCACCAGTGACAGCGTGCTTCGGTCTGCACGTGACGTGTCTTTCCTTAACCGGATCACTGTTATGCACGTCGCATCAACGTCGCACAACTGGCTTCGTTGCAATCACGCATCGCGTGATTTGTAATATCTTCCACTCCCGTTTGATAAGAAATACGTTCTGTTCCCCTATAAATACAGATAAGATAATCACAGAAAAGAGAAAAGATAGCGTAAAATCGTACGATTCCTTCACACGCACACGTCGCGTCACGTGTGTATTGCGCAGATAAAAACGAAAGAATTTTATCGCCCGAGAGAATTTCGGTCCAGCTAGTGCGTCGAAGTTCCACGACGAGAGAGAGAGAGAGAGAGAGAGAGAGGAGGCAGTTGATGAAGTCACTCGAACGTAGCCCGGAGGCGCGGTTAAACCGAGGCAAGAAGAAAGAGGGATAAAGAGAAACGACGAGTAGTCGGGCGTACGTTTTCGACTTCTGTTTTTCTGCACCTCTCTTTCTCTCTATCGCGGGAGTGAAATATAAAAGCCGTGAACGACGCGAACTCGCGCGCGAAGATGGAGGAAGGCTAAAACGGCAGATCCGTCTCTGTCCCGGGGCTGGATCTCGCCGCTGCTTTTTTCGACACACCGGTCGTGCAGGGTCGCGCGACCGTAGTTCAAAGTCGACGAAGACGGATGAAGTTCGGACGCGCGGAATATTTTCACGCGAGCGCGAAGAAACGCGGAGAATCCGCCACGCTCTCTCTTTCTCTTTCCCAGGAAGGTTTTTCCACGTGGTCGGCGTGGAGTTAGACGACGCGATTATCGGACGCGCGCGCATGCCCGACGAGAATCCCGGACATTTGTTTGCATCCGCGTGTCGCCCGCGCCATAAATATCGCGCGTACGCACTCGGCTTGTTCGCATGTACGCGTACGTACGCATATCACCCACGCCACATCGTGCCTCTCTCTGTCGTGCTCTCCTTCCTACTGCCGCGATTCGTGCGGTTACGTCAAGTATCAAGAGGCCGTGCCCCTCGGTGACGAAAGTCTCAAGGTTGCACTCGGCGGTGCAGCGGAGTTCGACGACTCGCTCGCCATTTTTCCGGCGCGTACTCCGCCCCGCGAATGTAGACCAGGGGTCGTATTCGGGACGCGGAACGAACGTTAAGTAGGTCTTGATACTCTCCGGATTTCTCGGAGTAAAGTCTCGAAACGCGCAAGGATATTCACTCACTCGAAGCGATAGTGTCGCTCGAAATCGAAGAAGTGAATGTTTCGCTCGAGTTATTCAGTAATCACTTCACGCGCGAGAAAGAACTCCATTCGTGTAACTGATTCTGTGTTGTCTAGGGACCAGATAAGAATTCGGTTTTGGGAGCAAGAAAATGTCAAAATCCCGCGGCGGGTTTCAACAGCTCTTCTTACTCATTGTTTACCAACAACCTTGAACATTTTCCTTTCAAAAAGATTAGAAAGATTCCTGCAGGAAGTTTCAGTCAATTGTTCTCATTTATCTTGACCGCACGCGCTCGGATATTCTCGGTCACCAGAGATATCGTTTTGCGGCGCCAAGTTTTCGTACAGATCCCAGATTTCCTTGTACTTTCAGTGAGTGAGATCCCACTCCAAGCGATCCGGAGAGTAATTCTCAAGCTGGGACGCGTGCAGGAAAAGCGGAACTTGGAATTAGAAAGATACGTTCGACGTTCTCCACGGCAGAACAGGAGGAGCAGTTTTCGCCGGGCGTGCCGTCACATTCGACTGGGATTCGGCATAATTGAACTCGATCCCGTCTGAATTGGCGGCGCGCGAGAGCCGTTAAGTAATCGCGGATCGACGACACGTACCGTTACGCGCGCTCAACAGGTAGACGCGATCGCTCGCGATTATCACATCGACGAGCGGCGCACCGTCGATTCGTCGCGTCATCGCGCGCTCCACCTCCGCCGAGTATGAAAAGTCCAAATCTCAAAGGCGCGATAATCCAGCGTGGAGCACGCTCCGCTCCGCAGGAGCTAAAGGGCGCGGAGAGGTCGCGGCGGACGGCTTCTAGGAAATCCCAATCGGTTTTCCAGCTGTCCATTGGAAGGCACCTCCGGGTCGATGGGTGTGTAACCTCGGCAGTAAGCGCGGTTTGATGATCGCGCATATCCCCGTGGTGTTGGCGCGAGAGGCAGCGCGCGCGACAGAGAAAGAGAGAGGAGAAAAAGGGACAAGGCGCGGAGAAGAGAAAGGCAGAGGTGAGGATCGGGAGGTAGGAGGAATAAGGGGGCGTGAAGGGCGGAGGGACGCGGAGGATGGTGTGTTCGAACGATACGCAGGGACCCCGTTCGGTGTTGGAGTCCGTGTCCCGAGCTGGTGTTGGTGTCGAGGAGCCGCGTGGGTAACCGGTTTGGCGGGTCCTGCAGTTGCAACGCGCGCACGCACGTGTACGTATCGGGCCACGCGCACACACTGAACCAGGCCGCGTAACGCACGCTACACGCACGCGACGCGGCCCCGCGCACACCTACGTGTGCGCCCGGCTACCCGGCTCCGGAGAGGATTCTCCAACCGAACGTATTATACACCCGAGATACTGGTCTAAATATAGCGTCGCATTTACATATGAGTCCTAAAGACCAGGGCTGGATTAATGTGTAGGCGAAACGGACGGTCCCCGTGCACGCCGCGAGCGAGGGGCGCGACGGATTTTCTTTCGTGGCGACAGGTAAACCTAGGGGATCTCTTGTGCCTAACGGTGCGGGACGTCGCGCGCACGTCTCGTAGAAATGAGATTCCCTCTGAGAGAGAGTGAGATAACGAGCGAGCGAGTGGCCGAGCGTCGGCCGATTATGTCAGTACGACGCAATACGCTTTCTCCCGCGCACGCACGAGTCCTCCCCCCCGCCTAACCCGTCGACACCGTCCTCCTCATCGCCGTCGTCGTCGATTTCCGATAATATCGCGGCACAATAACGCGAGCGCGTAATCATTTTATACGATGCGCCGCGGTTCGACCCACCAGGTAAGCGCACGTGCACGCTCCGTTACTCGCGCTTTCGCCCGCGATCATCGTCGGGGATGATCGTCGACGCGATTCGTTCCCATCAACGGGATTACTCTCTCGCGATCGTTACGCGCCGCGAAGAGATAAGGCCTTGCGGATCACGCGCAACGGAGAGAGAGGTTCAAGGGTCGCGGTAAAATTTCTAATTTGCGATGGTCCGGTCGCGAGAGGTCAACCGCCCTCCACAAGCCGACGTCCTCGTGTTTTAGGACGAACCGCCCGGTCGAGCGGTGAATACGGATGATCCTTGGACGAACGACAGATTTTCGAGGGAGATAGCCTCGTAGCGAAGTTACGGCACGACGTGGATCGCCTCGTTCTCTCTCTCTCTCTCCTTCGTCTTCGGATCTCGCGAGCGAGCAATCCTCTGAAACCGGCCCTGTCGAAGTCAACGCGCCACGGTTCATTCTCCGTAGATAATCGTCGTTGTAGGCTACGGGATATAACTCGAACGTGCGATGGCCTCGCGGCTACCGAATTGCGCCTTACGTGTCCGAGAGTGCACGTCGTAAGAGCCGTCGGAATTTCGGGATACGAAGAAGATACGTCGCACCAGTGATCGATGAGACTGACCGTCCAGTCGAAGTTATGTCAGGATACAACCAACGATCGGACACTTTCTGTCTTAGGAGACTTATCACCGTTTACGTTAGTGCGCACGCGTACCGCTTATTATTTTATTAATGTAAGACGCTCTCTATAATTGTCCGTCCTTTCGGGAAATCCTTCGTCACAGATCACCGGATGTTTTACGAGTTTATCATCTAATAGTGTAATTTAACAGATCTCGTTCTTTCACGTTGATATAAGATGGAAAAGCATCGATGTCACGTATGTGCGTGACATCGGTGTTTCGGGAAAGTCGATGCGTCACACATGCGTGACGCGTGGCGACGAACCGTAAGAATCGAATTATCCTGGTGTTATCATCCTATCTTACGAAACAGATAAGCGTATTTTCCAGCTGCGTAAAGAAACATAAATTCCGTCAACGAGAGGAAGACGCGTTTCTTCACGTCGTTTATAAGTCAAGATATTCTTATCTTCGTAAAAATGTTTGTAAAACCGGCACGAGGCTCCTCTTAATTTTTATTGTCATCCTTTCGCGAGGCAAAAGTCTCAAGAGCGAGGCGAGGTTCAATTTCTCAGACTGGAGTGAGGGGGAGGAAGAAAGGTCTCGAGTTGGAAAATAAATGGTACACTTGACAGGTCCGTCTGGAACGCGAGAGAATTAGTAGAAGAGATAGAACGAGCGAGCGAGCGCGAGAGAGAGGGGGAGAATCAGAGGAAGAGAGAAAGAAAGCGAGGTAGACGAACGAGGGAGGAGGCCGAGCCACTCTCCAAACTAATTATCAACGCATCAAATATAACTTAGCTCGGCTACCGTATTCTTAAGCCGTCTCCTTCGCGGGCTCGTCTTTATTATTTCTTGTTTACTCGCTTGTTCTTATTGCTCCGCTCGCATCGTTCGAGCTCCAGCACTTTTAATTGGACGCCCCGTACGTGCCACTGACGATTCGACGGGTTTACACGCGACACGATTACCGTGAGATTCGTATCATCGTATATTCGGGACGATTTCGAAACGCATTTATAATCCAGTGAACGCGCCGCACGGTGAAAGATCCGTTAGTTCTCTTCTTCCGCGCGCGCGCGCGAGAAGAAGAGAAGCTGTGAAGAGCGGAGCGAATCAAACCGAACGGGTCTCGGTGACGCTTAAATTTTCGAAAGTCCGCGGCGATCACGTTTTTATTGCACGACACTGTTAAGTGCTGCGATAATTGCTATTTATCTTAGACAACTCATAAAAATATTGACTGATTTACCTGGCCAAAATTTTACATTATTTATTCGTTGAAATTCATTTGACTTCACTCTTGTCCGTGTAAACATGGCACTTTTTTTCTAAAGCATGTCAAATTTTCTACTTCTTTCTGTGTAGAATCGATACTCATATCTTCTCTTATACTTGAAATTGTTATTAATTATTTTCAATATAACGATTGCAAGAGTCCTTTTAGTACCTTTACCTTTTGTACACTCAAAACATATTCATAAATATTTAAATAAAGACATACATATATCAGAGAAGTTAATTGCAATTCACTCTGACGCTTTCATTAGTTGAAGTCGTTTTCGATCACAATTATCGAGGATAAATGAAGCGAGGGCATTTTCCTTCGTACCACAACCCCCGTACGATTGTTATTATTGCGGCAACACGCCGATCATCGCGCGTAATCCATTTTTACGCCATCCAACGTCTAGTGGGCCGTTCCTGAGATTCACCACCGAAATTTCTCTCTCTCTCTCTCTCTCCACGTCTTCTAGCCGCGAAAGCCGAATGTTCGTTCCGGCGGGGTCGAGACGGGATGGTTCGAGACGGCGATTTCCGCGGTAGTAAAAAGCTCTCTCTCGCGCATAATTTAGCGCTCTGTAGGGTAATACACAGGGCCCTTTCCAACCCGAGATGGGACCCCACGGTGCTACCCATACATATACATACATATATACATACTCGATTGCGCTCCGTGAAAAGCGACGCGGCGGCGGCGGGGATAAATGCTAACTCGGGATCCTGGAACGGTGCCAGGACTCCGTTCATAAATCCGCGCACGTCTCCACGGCGCTAGAAGTCACCGCGTTGTGTCCACTATCGCGTCCCGATCCCTCGCGATGTACCTCTTTGCCTCCTCCTCTCGTGCTCTCTTCTCATTGTGAGTCGCAACGCTTCGAGCTAAAGTTGAATTGCTATCGAACTTCCTTCGAAGGCGCGAATGGAGCAAGTTGAGTCTCGATGTCTCTTATCGTTGCAACGGTTTTCTCTCCCAACCTGTTTCTTTTGGATTTAATTTATCTTACGTCGGCACGTCTATTCTTTGCTGCTTAGTTTGGCAAACCAGGTTTGCGAAACTCAATAACTTTCCTGCCACGTCATTATTTAAATATCGATAAATATGTTTTGAGTGTACGAAAAGTAAATCTCTAAAGGAATTCTCGCAATCATCACGTTAAAAATAAATACTTTGAGGTATAAGGGAAAATATGGGGTATCGATTCTACGCAGAGAGAAGTGAAAATTTTGGCATATTTTTGGAAAAGAACTTGACGTTTGTACGTGCAATAATTCAAGATTCAATAACTATGGTGTCTTAGTTTTCCGTTCGGGTCAATTTGATGTACGAGTACCAAACTAGGGTTAATAAACTTTGAACGCGGAGGAAACGACCGCGGCAGCTGAAAGCGAGCAGATTGTACATACAGCGTGACGATCGATCTAGAGAGTCGCGTGAGAATGAAAAAAAGGCATTGTGCATTAATACGCTTTTGATTAGACTTGCGATTTCTCGTGTAAATGCTTGTGCAAATTCTCATGCAAATTCAGAACTCTATCAATTATCCTTAAGAAACAATGTGCTAAAAAAATTTAAGGCAAAATGTGATAATATTTTCAAGTCACAATCGTGAAATAAGCCCCTCCGTATTTTCATATAGCGTTTTAACCGCTTCAATCGACGGAACTTTTTCTAAAACCGATTAAGAACTTTAAAATTCTTTAGCGGGGGAGGGGGCAATCAGAATTTTGTTCATTTTTTCAAATTTTGAAAAATTTTACAGATGTTCGACAACCGCCTCTTCGCACGAGCAATTTTTCTAATCGAGGCCGCAGAGCGAGAGGCTTTGGTGGAAATGAAAATGAAACGTCCGGCGAGGCGCGTATCTCCGACGGAGGAAGGTGAGAGAGTCGAAGGTGAACCGGCGCGCCGGGAAAAACAATGGAGCGGCCGGCCGCGGGGGAATTAAAAACGCATCGCCGCCGTAACGCTCCTTTGATCGGCACCCTTGGAACGTCGTTTGTGCCATTGTGCAGACGTCACTCGGCGATTTCTATCGAACGTCTCGATCTCGCGCGGGCCGTGCGCGGGAAAACACCGTCGAGCGAGCGCGCGCACGTGGAAGGCGGCGGAATGGAATCAACGAGGTGAGACGTTCGGATCGTCGACGACGCGTTCTCCGCCGCGACCAAGCGGATTACGGCCGCGATATTCCCGAGAGACACCGCGAAGATGACGAAGATGGCCTGTCCGCCTGGCCAGGCCCTGTCGTGCCTCTTATCTCCAGCACTCTTATCGTCGCGGGCCGTCTCGAAAGGCATGTCCGTGAAATCGCATCAGCTGACAATTACCCTAATCCGTTTATCCTGCGGCTATTATCTTCGATAATAACGAAAAAAGAGCAAGGAGGCAGAATGGAAGTATCTTCCGGCGCGTGGAGTCGCAGGTTCGATTATGCGCCTTCCTTGTCGCCTCACCGCTCGTTTTCCCGATCGCGCGTCACTGCGAGACGTAAACGTATCCAATAAGAAAATCTATCTCCGGAAAATTACTAAAAAGCAAATTCCTCCTATTGGACACGGGATGCGTTCCGGAACTTATCAGAAAAAAATGTAACCTTTGTGTAACTGTACACACTGCGTTATATACATATTATCGTGATAATTTGAGTCGCTCATGCGAATTTCGACCTTACACGTGTATACGTATAAGGCTGAAAATCGCGTAACTGTCGATCTAAGTAATGATAAAGCAGACGTTGATTGCACGTAGAAAGCCCGCGAACGGTCGTTTTTCCTTTTCCCGGAAGTTCTCGCGCTCCTCGCTTTCCAATAATCTTTCGACCGCAGGAGGCATGCCGACGGAATCGCATGAAAGTTTTATCGAATTGTATCGGAACCCCTCGGTGTGTTTGCATCTTTCTGCACCGATAACAGATAGAGTAACAGGTGTGCGGGTTCTCACGTGTGGAATGTACGAGAAACTTTAATGCACCCTGCGACACGATATACTTGAGGGAGATTCTCTTCTTCTTTTCCGCACCCTCCGCGTGTGTCGCAGGAAAATTGCCGGCGTGCCTCGAGGAGAGGAAATCGCGCATACCGAAGTGGTCAACGTGAACTTCTGCCTTTATCTTGTCGGGAAAACTTGCCCGACTTTTCCTCGCTATTTTTCAACCGCTACATCCACCGTTTCGGATATTCGGAGAAAATACAGTGCGCCTTTCTCTTTATTGAGCATCGAATGCGCGAGTCTGGGAATTTAATAAAATTCAAAGTGGCCTGTTCGATTATCTCTCATAGAACAACATATCAAGATATCAAGCAGAATAAGCCAGTTATTTCATTTCCTTTTGTTCTAAAAATATGATAACGGTATCACTAGTATTTCAGATATTCTATATTAACGGAACGAGTTTAATTGAAAGGTTCTTGAATGTGTGCGAGCGTGAAAGTGCGCGATGAAATACCATTCGAGTTTGTACACTAGCTATGCGCTCTTAGAAGCCTGTCCTGGCACGATAAATAAACGTTCAATCAATCAATCAATCAATCTCTCTCTTTTTCTCCCTCCTTCGCGCGCGCGGGATTAAAGTTCCGCAGCGTGCGCCTCGAAATTTAGAACGCTCGCTAATTGGCCGATCGGTCTCGCAAATGGCGTTTTTTGACGCGCTCGCGAGCGGCTCTCCTCCGGGACATCCCGCCGGGCGATTCGATTCATCCGCCGGCCGTAGGTTTCGCGCACGAACTATGTGCACTCTCGGGGATTTACGTCCGCGCGATAAAAACGAGCAGATAGGGCGGAATTACAGGGGAAGCGGGCGACGCGCATAGCATCGGGAAAGAGCGTTGCGTGCGCTCTGAATGCGTTTGATATCGCGGCCCGCCGCCGACTGACGTCGAAAAACACGCGATATCGCACGCGCAATTGGCCCATTCGGGAGTGTAACGTTGCCGAAGAAGCAGACAGCACGCGGCGGCCGATGGAGAAATAGGAGGGATAAAAGGAGAAGAGGAAAAACAGAGAGAAAACGGTGGAAAGAGGTTGCGCGGTATCATCTAAACGGACATCTCCCTCTCTCTCTCTCTCTTTCCATCCGCGATATTCGCGTCGATCATGCGCGCGATAAATTGATAAGCTGCCCGCGCGTATGTCGCTCGCGCTCGGCGCGCGCGGTAATAACGCGATAGCGGCCGCTCTAGATCGGATCTTGAGCGCGCGATTTAACGGCAATTACCGGGCGGCCGGCTACTGAGAAATTGCGACAAACGCGCGCACGGTCTGCACGCCGGGCCCTGCAATTACGCGCGCATACCAGCACCTTGAAATTTTTCGATAGCCGAGTGCCACCAGGGGCACCGGTAACTCTGGTTCTAGCTCCCACCGGACGCACGCTCGCGAGCGAAAGAGAGAGAGAGAGACTAGGTCAAGTCTATGTGACTTGACCGCGTGCGCGAAGGACAAGTCGCGCACTTGCTCCGCGGTCGCACGCGCGACTTGTGCGTCGCCGCCGTGTCGCCGACCGACGAAAGTTCATTTCTCCGCGTCGGGTCCGCGGTAACAGGTTGTCCCGCTCGGATTAGCGGTTCGCGATTAGACTCACTGTCATCGCAACACGTTGTGGTGGACGATGCGGAACGGGCGACCGGACGTCTAGCATCGCGCACGCGTTTAATCTCGCGCACGATGAAAAAGTCGCGATTTCATTCAAATATACTCTGCGTGTGTATTTTCGTTTTCCCCGTGAGGAATGCTATATCGCGGATCGAAACGGCGAATGACAACGGTTGTTGTCAAATTCGTATCGCCGTGAAAATAATCAGGCGAGGAGACGAGAAAATTGATCCGCTCTTTTTCGCACAACCAGTGTACAATCGTAGAACGCAAAGCGAGGCAGATGTATAGTTAAGACTCAAGTCTTGTATATTTAAGACCGTCCTTAAGCTCATCTTCAGATGCTTCGTAGCCAATGAAGTGAGCAGTGCGGCATCTGATGGTGAAACTTAAGACGATCTTACGTTGAAAATCCGACTATGAATACCGGTCTCAGCGGAAAGAGGAGGCGAACGAATTCGAATAACTTCGGCCGGGGTGTTCCCGCGCGAGTCCACGGAGGTGGAGCAGCGAAATTCGTCGGCGTTCCTCCCGGTCTCGTTGAGATCAAGCTTTAATTACGCGCGTTTGACCCACTTTCGACGCGGCAGTTGCGCGTCGAAAACACACGCTGGTTTAAGCCGACCGCGGCTAACGGCGGTCAGATGGCGCGGGTCGGGTGTTGGTGCGTTTTCAACGACAAACAGGTTGTAATTAGGCGCACATCTAACCGCAGGGTCCGCGGTCCGTTTCGTTGCTGGTCACACGTGTACGCGAGACCGGCGCGCGCGAATGAGTCATCCATCGTCCGCGCCAGGATGCCATAAGCCCGGAAAATGCGGAGCGTGCTCGCCGTGTCGAGATGCCGAAGGCGTAAGTGAATAATTATTGCCGCTTCAATTACACGCGAGAGCCGGACAAAAGCGGCAATTAACGGTACGACCGGCGGCATCCTGCGGGAGCGAGAGAAAGAGAGAGAGAGAGTCTGTCTGTTTGCCATGTAAAATGCGCGTACGTGGGTGGATCTTGCGCCGCTGCTGAAAATTGGTACGTGCACTTTAATTGCCGCGTGCCGTGCGACACGCGATTAAACAACAACTGTTTGCGCCACGGCGCGAGTATCCACATGTTGTGCGTTTCGGTTGCCTATACGTTAATTAAAAGCGAAAGCCTCGTTTGCGACGCACGTAGCGAACGTTTGTGTACACGTGCGTCCTATACGCGCGAGAGACATGAGCGCGAAATTGAACGACATCGCGTCGCTAAAGAATCTCCTCCACCTTCCAAATTAGATGGGGTAAATATTTTTAATACCACTAATCAGCGCTCTAATTAACGGCTAACCAATTAGCGCTCCACGTAGGTTCCCGCGTAAAAATATTTCACCGTTTTTAGATCGCGGATACTGCTTGTTTGAGCGGTGAAAACGTGCATTCGACCGAGTAAGTACGACCCTGTTTTCAGGTCGGGGAGGGGCCATTTTCCGTAAAAATGAGTGATTGCACACGAGTGGTGTAAATGTGCTATTGAGTATTTTTGAATAGCAAACACGTACATGGTGCTGTGTAAATTTGAGGTACGTAAACGTACATTCGGCTACGAGTACGAAATTCTTAACACGTGCAGGCACTCATATTGCACATTTTAAAGTAGCACGAGTAAATGCACGACCCTTTAACGTGTTTCTTTCCGTGTTGAAACAAAACTGAGTAAAAGGGGGACGTGTTAACGTGCTCTCATTCATCTGAAAGAGAGTATTAAAAACGCTTTTACTCGTCATGTTCCTTCGCTTAATAAACGACGCGTGCCTGAGAGTGCGAGAAACAGGCGTAAAAAGGATTAGAACGGGCCATATTTGGGGGTAAAAACGGCGGAATATTTCCATTACACAGAATTCCTCGGAGTACACATGAGGCTTTAATCGATATTATCCTCCTGCGAAGATAATTATTCGCGTCCATCAAGCTACGATGGTTTTTGTCGGTTCGAAAATTTGTTCTCGCGATTAAATTCTAAGAACGTTGACATTAATCGATGAATATTTCTAACTACTTGATTTTGCCCGCGATCGCGTCAAGATCGCCTCTCGTATCTTTCCGCACTCGCAGCCGCGTTTTCCGCGGCGATCGGCCGGTCGGTTATTTGCGAGATCGCGCGACCCTGAGGATGACTTTGACAGAGGCAAAACCGCGCACGACCTCACGACGACGTGAGCACCTCGATGGCACGAGTTCACCGATTTGAGAGTAGGAGCGGGCGAATGGCCGCTGGAAGGGGCATGTACAACGTGCGAGCGACGACCACGAGAGAGAGAGAGAGAGAGAGAGAGAGAAAAGAGAAAAAGAGAGGAGGCAGGGGTCCGTCCCAACCATACGTTTGAGTTGGTTGACCTGGAGCGGGCACGTTCCTACCTTCACCTCGACTTCGTCCTAAGGAATTGCCTTCACGCTTGCGATTTCATTCCGCGCGCGCATGCATACGCGCGCGCACACACAGTTATTCCCGCGGCGACCCTCTCGCGCGATCGAATCGCTTGGAAATTGATTATGCAGAAGACACAAAGCGGAGCACGGGTACATATCGCGGCTACGCGATGTCATACATCACCGGCGCGATAAGGACCACGGCCTTATGTAAATTTCATCAACGATTCATCAGGATGATTGATGCGGCCGCGCCGATACGGATCTATATGGCGAATATCGCGATACGGATCGCTCGCGAGACGACCGAGCGTCTCGGATTAACACCTAACGCGAGGAGGAAGGCTCTCCGAACGAACTCTGGTAATTTGTCGGTCGCGAGCTCCCGCCGCAGAGAATCAAGAGCGGATTCTCACCGGAAGACCGTCATTTTCAGACAATCTTTCGGTAACGAGCGTGCTGCGAGTGTACGACCCGGTGCGCAGCACGAATCCGTATTTTCATTTGTTATACATTTCTAGAGCTCTAATTGCAAAATCCGGCTCTGTAACAGGGCTGAGTACGATCGCAGGGAAGACTCCAAAAACAGTTGGACGAATAAATGCTTCCTCCAAGTCGATATAATGTTGAGTGCAGACGCAACGGGAAATGTAGCCTAATGACACTTTGATACATTCGACCTTTGTTTTTTGCCGGGCTTTGAGGAAAAAAATATGATTGGTCTACACGATGCTTTGTAACGAGTAATTAAACTTTAGACATGGTAAAGGAGACCGGGGTTGGTTGATCAAAGGAGTAAGTTGGCTAATTAATTATTTCTCTTGTCCTCGGACAGATTAGTTTTCTTACAGAATCGAGCAAGTAGGGATTTCATAACCATCTTTGATAACTCTGAAATGCTGCTCGATTCTATAATCTGTCAGAAAATAGCAGAAATAATCAACTAGCCAACTCACCTCTTTAGCCGGTTAATCTCTATATGCACGGAAGTTGACCTGAAAATGACGGGAGCAATCAGGAGTAGAGAACACTTTCGGCTTCCGCGGGACTCGGGCGGCACCGCGGCGGAAGCGTTCCTCGAGTTTCGATGATTTAACGCGCGACAGATCGAGCGTTACGACGCGCGCGAACACAACGCCAACGGCTATTGACACCTGTAAATCCGCATTGCGCGTATCGACGCGGATCGTCCGGATCGGAGGTTAGCCGCCGACATTAAGCACATTTATATCCCGCGCTGCGGAATCAAAAAGCGTGTCGGACAGCCGCAACGGCGATGTATCGATTCGCCGAATCGCCGAGTCTCTCGGCCGTGACATGTACACACGCACACGAAGG
Organism: Dinoponera quadriceps; assembly: GCF_001313825.1. NCBI lineage: Eukaryota > Metazoa > Arthropoda > Insecta > Hymenoptera > Formicidae > Dinoponera > Dinoponera quadriceps. The sequence continues at coordinate 233,048 of NW_014555488.1, forward strand.
CGCGAGTCCGACGTCGCGTCGACATAATCCGCGTGGACGGAACATCTTCCGGTTTCGAGGATCCCGAAGGAGAGCGTGTCCCCGCGCCGTGGATGTAGGATCAGGACGAAGATCGGGGCAAAGCTGGTATTACGAGAGGCAGCGGATCGAAATGGCACGGAGAGAACGAGCGGTGGAGAGAGAAAGAGAGAGAACTCTCGGAGGCCGCAGAGGGAGAGAAGAGGAGGAGGAAAGGGGAGGAAAGAGAGAGGATGCGAATAAGCGAGAGAGGTAACCACGAGGATTGTGCGTTGCTCCTCCGGTACGATGTTCAGCTTGCGGAGGATTACTACCTCTCGAAGTGGTAGAGAGCGAGAGAGAGAGAGAGAGAGAGAAAGAGAAAGACAGAGAGAGAAGAATATCGAGGGAGAGAGCGAGAAGACAACAAAGAGCGAAGAGAAGAGGCGGAGGTGGAGGAGAAGCAGCAGCAAGAGGAGGAGAAGGGGAGGGAGGGAGGGAGGAAAGGGAGACGTCACGTCGTCAATCATGGTCCAGTTGCTCCTATGTATTACATACTCTCGGCGAGCACGGAGAGCGGGTCTGTACATGCTACTGCATTGTGACGCACAATGTTCAATCATCTCTCCGTCGATTCCTTCGGCTTTAATTGAAGAAAGGGTCCGTCGAGCGGGCGCGCGAGAGGGCGGGAGAGAGAGAGAGAGAGCGAGAGAAAGAAGAGAGCGGTCGAGGGGGGCACCGGAGAGGCTGGAAAAAAAGGAGGAAGCGGCGCGGGGGTGTCGTTGACCCCACGGCGACGATATTGTGTACCACTTCAGTCTTTAAGTCGGGACCCAGAAGAACCTCCGTCGAAGGAACAAGGACCTCCTCAGCCACACTCAGCCGTGGTCCTCGGGGACACGGATCATTAGACCAGGGCGAACCGCGAAATACGAAATCGCGCCGAAAATCACGACCTTTTGAACCATCATGAGTCCGCCCGCTCACTCACCCATCTCTCCGCCCTCCCGCCCGCAACCCTCCGGCGGAGTTCCGACGCGCGATGGAGAGTTCGAGTGGCGTCGAGTGGCGCGTCGGGGAGGGGCGAAAAGGAGGGAAACGCAGATTCAGAAGAGGAGACGGAAGCCGGAAAACGGCGAGACTCACCAATTTGTCGCGCGAAATGCGCGGCTATCGATTTCCGGTCGGTCGGTCTGTCCGTCGGTGTACGAGCCCGAGGGGGAGGAGTTGGAGTGTTCCGTCGCGAGTGGCGATGAAACTTCTTCCCCGTCGCAATTAATTCGTGCGCGCGCGCGGAAACGGATCGAAGGGGAGGCGAACGAGATGCGCCTGAAAAATGAGTTTGGTTCGGAGATCTAAAGTTTCTAGTTCTCACGAGCGAAATTTGCTTCCCACCGCCGGAAATTCTGTTTACTTCGACCGAAACGCGGTTTGATCGTCCATTTGTCAGGTAGATCCAACCAAACCCATTCTTCGGAAACATGACAATGAACGAAGCAAACGTGCTTTTATTGCAGAAATCTCCGGTCCTTATGAGTCAGATTTGCCTCTTAGAGCCAGAAATTCTGTTTCCCGGAACCAAAACGCGTGAAGTTCGTCCATTGTTGCGTTAAATCAAGTGATCTTTTTTTCTCCGTGCGCTACAGATCGGCGTTATGCTTCATACATAAGTTTCTAATTAGCCAAACTAAGTTTATAATTATCATTATTCAATGTGTGTCGCCGCAATCGCGTCGTCGTCGTTGCGGACTCGAGTGGGCCAGGTCGAAATTTCGTTCGGCGAGTCACGCGGAAATTCCCGCAAACATGCTCGCAGCTCCTCTCGCGTTATATTATTAACCGCGTGAGCGTGAATTACACGCGCCACGCTCGAGAGACGACGTCGGGAGGGCGGCTCGGAGGAACGAGTGCGGGACGAAATCGTATAGCCGGGGAACGTCAAATAGAGAGGAAACACGATCCCCGAAAGCCACTTATGTATCTGCGAAGTCGCTCCGAGCGGCATCAGGTATTAGCTTCCCTCGCCCGGCCTCTAAACAATGTTCTTCAGAAACGGGTGCGACGAGCAGCTCGGAGCTGGCGAACGCGCGGAGCCTGCCGCCTGCGGGATGCGTCTCAGCCGAGACGTCTTCGGGGCTTGACTTCCGCGGCCGTCGGTGTACGCGAAATGGGATCCATTTCGCGATTTCCTGCGAACACGGCTCGAGGAGGCGGCGAGACGGCGGCGGTCGCTCGTACATAGACAGACAGAGAGAGAGAGAGAGAGAGAACACAATGCCGCGGATCGTCGCAATACGCCTCGGTGCGCACGTTTCCCTCCTCGGATGGATGGTAAACGTGTCGTAAGTCGAGGGAGAGAACGAGAGAAGCGCAGGTATACTCGCCCGAAGCAGTTTAGGTTACAAAACAACGGCGGTAATTAGCTCGGTGGCGCCGAGACTCTCATTCCGTTTCGCCTCGTTCCTCTTCTCGCGCTGCACGCCTCCCGATTCTTTACCTCGCCGCGGCGAAACCGCGCATATTCTCCGAGGATCTTTCCCGTTTTTCTCTTTCGTTTCTCTCTCTCTCTCTTTCTCTCGTCTTACCGGGTCTCGCCGGCCCTTTGAAACGCTCTCTCGCCGGTCTCGCTTTGCACACGCTCGCGCGAAGCAAGCGGAGTAACGTTTTCTGTTTTCCTCGCGAACGCGCTTCTTGCCCACCTTTTCGCGGCTGGCGATACGGTTTCTGTTTGCGCCGCTGGCGAGAGACCGTCGCAAGATGCTCGCCTGCCTGCCTCCGTTTGCTCGCGAGTTGTTTTGTCCAATCGATATTATTGCGTTCTATTTTCGCGCTCGTCTTTGCATATCCGGTATCTGTTATGTGTGTGTGTGTGTGTGTGTGCCGCGCGAGCCTGTCTTCCTTTTGTTAACTCGGAACACATCGCGGTCTTATTTGGAGAGTGATAAAATTTAAATGCGAGGACCCTCCGCGAGAATCCCGCGGAACCTTCGGAGATTGCACACGGTTATTTGCCCGCCTTCTGTGTTGTTCCCGCTTTTGTTTGCACGTAACACACACCCAGCGTTGACCCAGAAGACTGTAGATTACAGAGCAGTCTCGTGTGCACGTCCCGGGGCGTTCTTTTTTATCGGCATAACGCGATACCTCTAGACTGCCCACATCCTCCTCCGGGCGAGGGTATCCTCCGATCGCCCGGCAATAATCGGTTTTTCCGCGCCTGCTCGATCCGCGGCGCGTCCGAACGCACGCTACCCATTAACTTCGCGCTGCAACCGTTCCCGTTTCTTCCCGCTAAACGCACCAGTACGACCGCCCCGCCACACCTCCTCCCCCTCCTCTTCCTCGCCCCTCCGGCGCGCTCAGCTCGCGCCACTTTTATAGCGTTTCTTTGGCAGCGCCGCGAAGCGGCGTCCGTTTTCTGCAACGGGATGCACAGCGCGAGAGGGAAGAAGAAGAGGGAGAAGAAGAAGAAGAAGCGGTATATTAGCGAACGCGCACGAGCGGCCACGACGGACCGCGAGAGGAGACTCGGCCGCTTCCTAAGCTAAGTTTTTCGAAACAAGCGAGAAAATGCACTCGAAGCGACGGGGAAAATTACGGCCGCTCGGGGTCGCAGGAGTGAATGTTTCACTCGGAGTTCCGACTAAATCATTCTTACGGCTTCGGCAACGTTTTCCCTTTGCAGTTGAAATTCACCAAGAATATGCGCTTTATTGACATCAATAAACAGCGTTACTCTACTTTCCGAGGGAAAGTCACTAGGAGAAATTTAGACGGCACCTTGGACCCCATCGGAAAGATCCAGGAGACCCTCTCGACCTAGTAACCGCGGCGATTATCCTCCCTGTCGCGTTTGTTCCACGCTGTCTAATCTTGCCTGATTTTTCCACCACCGTCGTTCACCTTGCTCCGACGGCCGAGAGCAAAGTGGATCGCAAGGATGATCCTAGAGCGCACGCGCGGTTGACCCTGGATTCGCCGTAGAAATCCTGTTCCGCCGGGTTCCGCCGCATTAGGATAATGAGCCTCATTACCCCGCCGGGAGACCGCGAATCATTCGGTGACTCGCGTTTAACGATCGTAACGTGGACGCGGCGATAGAGCGGCGATAATTGAATCTCGCGTCGAGATGAGCGAGCCGGCTAACGCTTCGCGCGAGAGAGCACGAGGAGAGGACCGAGGTCGCGCCACGGCGTGCGCTCTCTCGCGTACCCACCGAGAGAGAGATAGAGAGAGGTAGAGGAAGAGAGAAAGAGGGACGTGTACTTGACGTTTTTCTTTCTATCAGGCGTGATTCGATCGTTCCGATCGTTTTCCCCCGCGTAAGAAAGAGATACGACGCGACCGTTCGTTCGGACGGTTTAACCTTCCGTTTGCCGTGATGCGCGACGCAGTTTTTCACCGAAGATGCTCGACCGCAGAAAGGCGTCGTGGATATAAGTGGCCGTCCGTCGCAAGAAACGACTTGCGCGCGCGCGCACGTGTATGTACGTGTGCGCGAGAGCGTGCTGCGCGGTATCGACAAGTCCATCGAGCTAACGCAATCATATATGCACGTGCGTGTACCGTTAGCTGCTGCGTAGTTCCTTGGACAGACGCGTTCGATCTTCATCGGGGGAATCGTACCGTCGATAACGCCTATCGATTTCACAGTCCCAGCCTGGACGACGACTGTGTGATAACTATGTAAAATAGGTTTGCGCGAGCGAGCGTGCCTACGGAGCGCCGGTGAAAAGCTAAACTGGTCTCGGACTCCGCGATGGTGGTGGTGATGAACTGGTTTTTCCGTTTACAGCGAGTAATTTAATCGCGGCAACCTGCTCGGTACGGCCGATCGATTGATTCTGATGGGGGCCTCGAATGGAGAAAACTTCCAGAGCGCGTGTTCTATCTGCGCGAAGTATTCATTAGGTAGTAATAATAATAATTGCCGAGATATAATTGGCGATATTCTAGCAGCTGATCGCCGAGGTGGATTTTTGCGCGATCGTTTACACGAGAGCATTGAGCTCGGCAAGGGAGAGAAAGAGAGAGAGAGGAAGGGAGGTTCGGTCATTAAATCTTGGTATGTTAATTTTGCACCTCCGAATGTCCATCTCGGAACAACCCGCGCACACCGCGTGGACCTCGTCGCAGCCGCGCGTCATCGATCATCCGACGACAAGGCAACACGTCGAAAAATAAAAATCCCACCAGCGACGGCATCTACGTCGGGGATAAGATCGTGAGCCCGTACGAATCGATTTCTCGATCATCCCAACGTCCGATCGAAAAGCCCCGCTACCGGTAGCCGCGTCGCTGCCGTGATAAAAGCTGGGGAGATTGGACAGTGATAGCGGGGGAGGGTTCAAGCGAGAGAGAGAGAGAGAGAGAGGTCCGCAGGCAAGCGCGAGAAGAACAGGAGAGCTCGTGAAAGAAGAAGAAGAAGAAACAGCAGAAGAAGGGAGGGCAGGGGCGAGAGAAAAAAGGAGGAAGAGCCCTACGGTCGGCGTCACGCTGTCGGGTACATCGGTTTCGCCTTCCCTCTGCAACCCTCGTATACAATACGCACACACACACACACACGTAGACGTGGGTGCGCGCGCGATCGCCCAATATCGCGAAACGCAGCGTGAAGGGACACGCTGATGTGCGTGCGTGTCAGATAATTATATGTAATTGCCGGGTAGGATAATTAGCGATCAACAATAAGCCTCCCCCCTTTCGCTCCTCGCTGTCTTCCTCTCTCGCTTGATCTCCTCGCCAACTGTCTCGCTCGATCCTCCGCTCTTATGTCCGCCCTGCTGATGGGGCTGCTGCCGCGCTGTACACGCGTATACACGAGACCGTGCGTGCGAGCCGGCTCTCGGACGTGTGCGTAATGTGTATCCGTGTACACGCTCTCGACGCACAGTCGCGGTGCGTAGCGCTCTCTCGTCCGCAACACGAGAGACGCGCGCTGGCTCCTCTTCCACGGCGTCGGGAGGAACAGAGAGGCGTGGTGCAGTACGGTAGCCCACAGGGGCGATCGGGGATGTTGCTAATAATATGCTACGCGAGTTGGCGCGTTACTCGCGCTACCAGGCAGCGCGCAGCCGGGGAGATCGAAACGGGAGCTACCGAGAGCGCGTTCGAGATAGACGAGGATTCGAGAGGAAGGCGGGAGGAAGAGACAGAGAGCGAAGGAGAGGATATAGAGAACGAGAGAGAAGTCCGCGCGCGCGAGAGATCCCCACGGCGATGCACTTCGATCGATCGAGGACGAGCAGCAGCACGACTTCGAGCTTTGACCGAGGCCCTGCCGGTGCACGTCTCCGCCTCTGACGTACGTACGTACGTACGTTATAATGGGGTTCTGCTGGTCGCGAAATTGGAATCTGGCGAATGCTTCTACGCTCTCGGTCGTCTGAGCGAGCACACGTGGTCGTCGATTATTGCGAGCGCAGTGTCGGGGCCGCGATACATACGTCGAGGGGGCTCCGAGTTGCGTGAGGCTGAGCGTGTCGGTGCGTCTCCCACATCTCGTCGTCCGATTTGCACCTAATTCGGGGAGACGCGTCGTGGGAAACGAAATGACCTGACGGTGCAACGGAAAACGTTGCTGGCTTTAACCCATTTGCATCGTTGGAAGGAATTTGAAAAATGTTGCGGAATTTTTCTCTTCTTCGATCAGTGTCGGGGGGATATAATGAAACATATCAGAAACAAAGGATTTTCACGATTCGATCCACCTTCAGGGAAGGGTCTAGGAAATCGAGATGTGAAAAATTTTTTTTGCGTCCTCTAATATTCGGTATAAAATTTTCCCGGGACCTAGTTGGGAGATCTGCGTAGGTTCGGGGTAGAAGTATCATTTTTCAAGTATGCGGAGAACAAATAAACGGATATTTGATTAGGATTATTTGGTTCTCAAACAATAAATATCTTTACATCAAATAACATATTTCTTTCATATATTCATCGAAACATTACCATAGTTGTCAGAAGCAATAAATTATTTGACAGAAACAACACTATGTTAGAAAAATATTAAAAAAGTTCTCTTTTCTCTGAGTAGAGCAATATTTAATATATAATAGAACAAATTTGTTTCATCAAGAAGCAGATATCTTATTCCCTAAATAATATTGTTTTCTCTATCGAACAATATAGTTTACTTCAGTGAAACGACAATATTTTCCTTCGAACAGAATGATACGTGATATTATGTTGTATTAAACAGACCCAAGGCAGAAAAGCACATATACTAAATCCAAAGGAACCTTTTTCTCGGCGCGGAGTGTCGCTGACAATTGGCTTCGCATTCGTGCGCAGGATATTTCACCGCAGCCGTCGCGATTCCCAGCGGATCGTCGCGGTATAGCCCGCCTAAGACCGCGCTCTAAGACTGTCTCCCCCGGGGTATCGAAGTGTTGATCCTTACGCAACTAATCTGCGGCGATAGATCTGCTCTAACGGGCGCACACCGGCGTGCGTCTCGCGCGTTCGCGAGGCATTACGCCCGCGCGTGACTAATCTCCGCCGAGATCCCGTATTGACAAATCGCGTCGGGCGCCTTTCTTTTTTCCATCGGCCGAACCGCTCGAGCGCATTAAGCGCGATTGTGCGCGGCCCGAGTGACGGCGGGACACGTCATGGGAGTGCACAGGTGCGCGACTCGATCGTCTAATTACGCGGACGGACGTTACGGCACGTCGCCACTTAAGACGTTCCGCTTACGATTACCGTCGCGGACGACGAACAGTTCTCCTTCCCTCTCTCTCTCTCTCTCTAGTCGCCACACTTCGGAGTGCCGATACTATACGCGAGTCGCGCGCGAGACTCGGCCGAGATACTCGCTGAAGTTAAGGCGAGCGGAAGGATTGTAAATCGGGACGGGCTTGACTAAAGCTGACAGCTGGAACGGCCGGAGATTTACGTAGTGCAAAATGCAGCCTCCTCCCTCCCCCGGCCCGGGGAGGGGGTCGAATTTTGCGTGCGCCGCGACAAATATGTATCCACGTTGAATTTCAAATTCCTTTACTACAGATGTCGCGAAATGTAGGTGATAGAGAACGCGTAGGAGTGGGCGGGGAGGAACGGCTGCTAGGGCTCCAAGATGCATAATGCATTGTTGATGCTTGCGAGGAGAAGAGAGGGGGGAATTTTACCTCGGGTGAGAGTTGCCTTCGATACTTTTCCTTCCTGTTTTTCGCAATTGTCAAGTCGATGGACGGCGTCGCGACGCGTATCCGTCGAGGTTTCTCGCGTTCGGAGCGCGCCGCTCCGCGGAGGGACGCGTAGACGCGTTTCCGCGAGCGGCGACAACGCGGAGGTATCGGCTTCTCGAATTTCGTTTGGATATTCGGCACATCGCGGATCGACGGTCTGACGGAAGAGGACGCGTCGACGGAGCGTCAAGGACTCCGTGACGATAAAGGAGTCGATTCGCGACCTAGCAACTTTCCCGGTCGGGTCGGCGATCGGGTGCGCGTGGGTCGTCGGAAATAGAAGGAGACGCGAATTCGTAGAGGTCCCGAGATAGCTGGCGAGGTAAAGAAGGACGGAGGCGAACCGACGGTTTATCAACCTTATCTCTCTGTCTCTCTCTTTCTCTCTCTTTCTCTCTTCCTCTCTGCCCTCGCGCTCTCCCTGCTCTTCTACCCGGAGGCGAAAGTTACGGAAAGTTACAGCAAAACGCAAGCAACACGAAACGAGGGTCAAAATCCTTGCGCTTCGAAGGATGCTGCTGCTGATGCCGCTGCCGTAGCTGCCGTTGCGGAGACGCGCGATGGACCCGGAGGGGCGGGGGGGGAAGGAGAAGGTAAGAGGAGGCGAGACGGCGAAGCCGGAGAAACAAAGACACCTGAGAAGAAAAGAAAGAGTACAGAAAAGAGAAACGGCAGAGCGCGAGAAAGAGTGAGAGACGGAGACGCGAAGGGCGTGCAGGAGGAAAAAGCAACGTGAGAAAGAGAAGGAGGGAACGAGAGAGAACGAAAGGCAGAGAGAAAACGGGAAAGAGAGAGAGAGAGAGAGAGAGAGACTCGCCTAGCGGGACGCAGGGAGGCAGAGGGGGGTACAGAACGGAAGAAGGGAAACGGGAGGAGGGTAAGGCTACTGCGCGTTAGCTGTGCCTGTAGTACTCTACCTCCGCGGCCTCTGCCACCTCCACCTCTCGACCGGCTCACCTGAAGACAAGTTACCCCGCAATAAAAACACCGAGAAAATTATATGCCTCCCGGCCGCGCGCGCCGCGCGCGGTGAACGCCGAGCAAAAGGACCACTTGGCTTTCCTACTAACGCGGGGAAAAGGAGAGCAGAGGACAGCGGCGATGTGAGGGAGCGTGCAAGCGGAGGAAGAGGTGGGGGAGAAGGAGGAGACGAGAGAGATAGAGAAAGAGAGGAAGAGAGAGCGGGAGCGATCGGAAAGGACACGGAGGAAAGGAGACGGCTCTAGCGAGGAGGGAAAAAAGCACGGAGAGGTTCGCCAGCGGAGGACGAGGGAGGAGATAGAGGGAGTCTCGCGGAGAGAGAGGGAGAGAGAGAGAATCTTCTGCTGGGCCTAAGGCTGCCAAGGAGCCGTTGAAGAAGACTGCATAAAGGAAGAAGCCGTGCATCGCCACGGAAGCCTCGATCGAGCTACTAAGGCCGTCGCCTCTAAATACAGGGTGCTCGCCGCGTAACGCGGGTTTCGAGAGCGGTTCGTTGCGCCGAAGCGTGCCGGGAGACGCGTCGGTGAGTCGCTTCCGCGCTTCCATTTTTTTTCTGCACATCGCGACAATATTCGTCGCAGCGCGTCTCGTACACACACACACACACACACACACACACGACGATAGATTTTACTCTCGATACGCGATCTCGAGAGGAAATATTATTTCAACAGATGAGCGCGTAAATCGCGAGACGCGCCGAGTGGCACCTGCGAAAATTCAGATTCGCGAGGGGCCCACGCGTGGCCGTCGATTCCGCGGCAATTTCTCGCCGGCGAAACGGCTGCCTTTAATACACTGTGCCTCCTCGGCGGCCATTTATCAGACATGAACTCGATACCCCGGCAATTCTCGAAGCTGGTCGTTCGTATTCCGAATAAAATTCAGGGCAGTAACAATCTCTCGTGACGAAGGGAGACGGAGCCGGTAGTGCGGCGAGCGAGCGGGAAGAGGACGACAACACAACAGACCAGTCCGACCAGCTGATGAGCCGGTTCTCCGATACACTTTGTTTCGTCTTATTTTCTTCTTCCGTACCCTCCTTTTTATTGCTAGGGTTCTGCTCCGGGAAAGAGGGACCGAGAGAACGAGAAAGAGAGCAACGCAGAGAGTGAGAGAGAGAGAGGAGGGGGGAAGGAGGATGAGGAGAAGGGAGAGAGGGACCCCGCTTTCGCAGTGTATTTATACCCGACTCTCACTAGTTCCTCCTCCTCTCGCCGTGGCGCGTATACCCCCGGCTCCGAATTTAAGGGCCCCAAGTCCGCGCTCGGAGCCGTACCCCGCAGGAGGCGTATACACGCGTCTCGGTTTAACGAGCTTTTTATATATTTTCAAGTGGATATTGACGATCAGCCTCCTCGTCGCCGTGGCTCGCGCGCGACGCTTCGATAAAACACGAACGTCCGCGCGATATTTCGAGAGGCGCGTCTCGGCGCGTGTAACATCGCCGAGACGCATCGTCGTGCGTATTTTTATGGAAATCCGCGGGAATTATCCGCCGATTTTATCGCCTCGGCGAGGCCTCCTCCTCCCCTCATCGGCGAAAAATCCGAAGGGGCGCTCGCGTGCACACGTCAGTGCACACCGGCCTCGTGTTTTCGCGCGAACGGTGTCCTCATTTAATTACAAAACAGTCCGAGACACATTTATATCCTCCCGCTGATCACGGAGTCGCATAAATTAAATTAAAGCGTGGCTATAGGCGCGCGAGAGAGGCGTTTGTTTATATTATCATTATTCGTATTTATGTCGCGGCTCTCTCAAGGAAATCAAGCTGCACCCGGCTACGAAAGTCGCCGCGCGGAATTAATCCCGCCGCGCGCGCGAATGGGTGCCGCGTCGACTCGAGCTGCGCGTTCAGCTCGAGAGGACTTTCGAAAAAAAAAAAAAAAGAAAAAATTAAAAACGGAAAATCGTTGATTGCTTATGTTGCTCGTGCGATAGAGACAAAGAAAGGTGGGGGGAAAAAAAGAGAAAATAGAGAAAAAATTTTCCTCTTTCGTCGGAGTGGCCGCGCGTCAATCGATGTCCCGGCCGGCCGAGAGCCGGCAATGAGATCATTGGCTGGAAATAAACGAGGCAATAATTTTATGCCACCGCGGAGGAGAGTAGCTAGCGCACCCTCGCTCGATCGCCTCGGCCGCGGTTGCGCAACGATTTATTTTCCGCCGCGATATGCAATATAGCGCGCGTACTGTGTAGTACAACTGGCCTTGGATGAGATAGGCACGATGGTATAATGCACGGGACGCGGTGCAGCGCGGGCGAACAGCCAGCTGCGCGCTCGAGGGCCCTGCATCATCATCATCATCATCGTCGTCGTCGTCGTCGTCATCTTCTTCATCGTTCGCCTCTCAGACGCTACCGTTACTCGCTGTAGAAATGGCTCGGTTTCTTGTTCCTTTTTCTTCCAGATAGAAACGTAGGTAGGAGCGAATTGTCAAAATCGTGCTGCTTAAGGTACTTTTCAAGCATTTATATCACACGGAAAACACATAACGCAATTCGTTTAAAGTTAGTTTTGATCATGTTTTTTATTGTACATTTATTTAATACATTTGCCACTGGATCACGTTTACACTCGATAATTACAGAAAATGATGAGATGCGATTTAGGCAGCTCTTCTGTATTAATCTCATAATTATTATTAATATTATTTTCCAGGCATACTGACAGAAAATTATAGTGTTACTTCCGGCGCCAAACGTATTTTATAATAGCAGTAACACGCATGTAAGGTTATTATCATTAGCACTGTAGTAGACACTCACCAGAAAAAATGATTCTATTTTGTATATTTGGCGGCAAAACTAACCGTAGTTTCCTATCAGCGTACTTTTTGTCATCGATATTATGCTTTAACATTATTGCGACGTTAAATTAATCATTGAATCTATCGAATCTGAAACGGAAGGCGCACGAGATCGCAGGTAGATCTCGTACTGAAAAATGAGCTTGGTTTAGATCCACCTGACAATGGACAACCAACCGCATGTTGGTCGAAGGGAACAGAATTTCAGTCACAATAATCAAATATGGATTCATGAGAGCCAGAAATTCGGCTTCTTCCAGCCAGATGCATTTTTCAGCGCATCGGCGACGTTCGCGTACTCGTCACTCGGTATCTTACTCTCGATAACCGGTACACGTTCACGGCGTGCTCGCCGTGAAAGCGACGATATAAATTCAAGGCCATCGTCGCACCCACCGCGGCTATACTCGCCGGTCATTCGCGGAGCTTCCCGCGACCTCCGGATGCGGCGCGCCTCGATCCGATTAACCGCGTTTAAGCTACGGCCGGCGGTTCAATCAGGAATTACCGGGATGAGAGAGCGTCGCGATGTCGAGCGCGCGGAACTGCCGCTGAGAGTGAGGGGAAGGAAGAGGAGAGGGAAGACAGAGTAACCTTCGAAGCGGCCATGGACGCTTCGCGCGCGAGCGAGCGGGCCCCCGGATCGACACGACAATGCGATTCGCCGGCCGGCAGAAGCTCGGCGCCGAACTACTACCGTGTGTACTCACCATTCGGTATCTAGAAACTACACTGTTTGCCTCGCTAATTAGACACGTAGTACGTACTGCTACGGTCGTGTATATATTCGCGAGTGGGGCGGGGCCGAGAGGAAGGGCGGTTAGAGATGAGAAAGGGAGAGAGAGAGAGAGACAGGGAGAGGAGTAATGCGAGGGTGCGAGAGAGAGAGAAGCGCAATGTACGCCTCCCTGCTGGCGCGTACGTGTTCGAACATGTACGCTGGATATTGATCCAGGTACGTGACTACATAGATCACGCCAAACACCGTGGATAACCGCTGGGACGCTTCAAGATTACCTTGGTCCACTGCCTTACTGCTCCCGGATTGGCGAACGCACCCGCGCAACTCCACCCGGCCTGCGTTGCCGTCGCCACCGCTGCTGCTCCTCAAGACCTGTTATCAAAACTGGTACACACTCTCCCGCGATATGTGGTGGTAATATGCGCGCGTTCTCTCTCTCTCTCTCTCTCGCTGGTGTACTCAGAGACTGAGACAAACATCGCCCCCGTGCATATGTACGCGCCTGGTAATAAGTCGATTCGCAATCAATAGGGAGATCACGGAGACGCCGGTAATTGCGATTCGATATACGTCCTTTGGCTAATTCCGGAGTACAAGATCGGAAAATTGAGAGCATCGACGTGTCTCTCCTTCTGCCTTTCTTTCGGCCTGTCTGCGTTTCTCGGACGCGATCATCGTCGCTTCAAAGAGAACCGAGCTTCGCGCACGACGAGGCTTGCTCTCTTCGCGTGAACGAAGAGTTTCGTATACGAGCGGGATCTACGAGCGCGTGCGATAAGGATTTAAGATGGATCAGCCGGTGTATCAATTAATAATCGGATAATTCAGAATGCGATCAAAGATGTGGCGCGACAAACGCCGATAATGCTCGGTTGATCCTGTCTCCTCGGCAAACAATCGCATCGGCTTGGCATTGCCGATCGATCGGCAATTAGTAGAGACGTTAGGATGATTCAGTATGCACAGTCGCGCTAATTCTGTGCCGTGTTTAGGCAGTGTGGGCCGTATTTGTTTTGGCGAGGCTACGCAAACTCCATTACAGATTATCGACGTCTTGCCTTCTGCGCGAAGACCCGAGAGGGCCTTGAATTACGCCGGAAAATTATGCAATGCTGTTACACGCTGCCGTGAGACGATTCTCACCGATGACGAGAGAGAGAGAGAGAGAAGAGAGAATCCGTCTGGTTCTTCCTTTCGCGTAAGCACACACGATACTCATTAATCGTGAAGGAAAAAGAAAAAGGGAAACAACGCGCATTGCCGGATCATTTTTCTCTGATTCATCGCGCGAATCTCTCGGATTCGCCGCGCGGACACGTCGGCGATATCGCGCATTTTTACACTTTTGGTAAACGCCGCTTACGTGGGCGATGCACCTGCGCGCCGCGGAGCGGACGAGTCTTTCTTCTTCCGTGAGAATGGAAAACAGTCATCGCGCAGGCATCGTCTCTCGCCTTCGCGAGGATCCATTCGACCGAGAGAGTCATCGCCGATGACTCCGCGTGAGCCTCCGTCGACTTTTCCGCCACGCTCGAGATTCGACCCGTCCGTCGGCCGTTGCATCTCGATTATTCATTCGCGGACTGGACTCCCGCGAAATGAAACACGCGAAGATCTTCCCATTACCTTCGTAATGAACGCGAGTAACTCCACCGTTATAGCCTTGAGCGAAGAAGAGGCGAGATCGCGAGAGCGCATGTAACGTCGTTTTTCGCGAGAAACTTCGATTATTTCACGGAAACCGCGTGCGAACGCGCATGTACAAATGTGAACTAAAAACTGGCGCTGAAAGTACGGAATGTCTGCTATATACGGAAAATTTCTGCGCGGGTGGCTAGAGTCGAAATATCTGCGGACAGGATCCGATCTGGAAGCGGCGTAACTAATTTTCGTGAAAACCGCGTCGATCGTGAGACCACACGGTGGTAACGTCTCGCGTCAAGTGTCCGCGCTCGCCCGAACCGCTTCTCTTCACCTTAGACGTCAGACATCCGGTCGTCTAGACGAGACGAGCGTAAAAAGTATGTATTAATGCGGTCGTAGAGATTGACAAAACTACATCTTTTTCTCTCTATATCTCCGCCTGTCTGGCCCTTCGAGAATCGCTTCGCTCGACAGGCATCGATTTATGTGGAGAGATCGTCTTTTATTTCCCGCGCGCGCAACATTATTCCGGCGAGAGAGGCTCCTCGCGACCGAGCCCGACGAAGTAGAGAGAGCGTGTCGTATGACGACGCGGACATAAACCCGAAGACCTTCCAGTTAGACGCGTAAAAAGTACATTAACGCGCCCGTAGAAATTTACAAGTATGCTCTTTGTAGAGCGCCACTAGGGCAACCCGTTCCTTTTTGTCAGTCACTCCTCTCTGACAGGCATCGATTTACAGGAAGAGTGACAGAGGGAGAAAGAGAAAAAGAGAGAGAGAGAGAGAGAGAGAGAAAGAAAGGGAAGAGAAGTTATGCCGGCTAAAGCGGCCGTTAGTACGTCGGACGATCAATTTTTTAATGCGCCTTACAAAGTTGTCCATAAAACGGCCGGCTGCCAACGTTAATGGTGTCTCAACGGGGCGCGGGTTTAAAGGCTCCTCGTAAGTTTCCACTCGTGCCGGCGTAAATTCGTGTTCCCGTACGGAGGAAACGCGGCGGACGAGCGTTCTCGATCCCTCTTCCTCTCCTCCGTTACTCACCGACACGTACCTACGCGGTGTATTCCGCGGTCGTGCTCGATTTTCGCTCCGTTAATTTATTTATCACACAGCCCGAGACCTATTAAGGTTAGTTCTCACTGGACGCTTAGACGACGGCAAACGAACGTCCCGCCCTTTTTGTGTTGAAACATCTCTCAATGGTTTTGTATTGCGGTGACGGACCGTGACGGATTTTGTAAACGTCCCGATATAAGAGCAAGAACAAAACTGTTTTGACGGAGGCAAAACGGATCCCCGCTGTCTAGACGGATGAGGTGAGAATCGGGGGCTGATTGTACACGTCGTGACTTTTAGATTCTCCGGGCCGAATTCCTGCCGACATTTTCAAAAAGAAGTCATTATCTAGTCCTGTTTCTCCGCCCCCGCCTAGAAATTCCCAAGAGTTAAAACGCGCCATCTTTCCGCACGGTAATCCTTTAGCCGCGTTTATTCAATCTCTCATTTTTTTCCATTTCATCTTTGAATGGCACGAGGCAGAAACAAGAGAGGCTGACAAGGGTCTCCAAACTGCGAGCCTTTTTCTCGAATTTCTTCTAGAGGCGTCGGTTACATACCCTCTCTCTCTCTCTAGAAGCTCCTTCTTCGCCCCCGAGACGCATGATTTATTTTCACTGGCAGCGCGCGACACGTGTTGCCTCGTAACACGTGGCTGTGCTTACATTTCGGGGGCTGCGTGTACGTGGCACGCACGCGTGCACCGGGCGTACACACCGACGCCGCGTGTTATGTTATCTCAACGTCACGCCATACGTATTGTTTTAAGGTCATCTCGTGAACCTGTATCACTCGCGTGCGCGGGAGCGATGCCGCCGTCGTTGCGACTGTTATTTCGGGAAAGAATAACTCTTACGCGGCGTAAACGTCGCTTTTGCGAGAATGCGCCGATATCCGGAGGGAGAGGAAGGGAATCGCGTGAATCTTCGCGCGCACGTGACGCGCCATCGCGGACGTCTCCGTTGGTTCTCACGACGCGGGAATAATATGTAACGACACTTCATCGCGTGCGCGAACGGCAATACCGCAGAGCTCGCGGATTCTCTCGAGGGACGACGGCGACGATGCACGCGACGAAAATGCGGCGGCGTCGCTCTCACGCACAGCGGTGTCTTAATTAAAAAATTATACATATCCTTCGAGCGGTAATCGGTACAATTTTCCCCGTCGGGGCATGCATAATGCCGGGCCATTACGGGCTCCTTAATCGCCGGCAATCGCGGTCTCGCGCGCTATCAGCGGCGAGATCGATCACCGCTCGCGCGACTTCTCTCGGATATCGCGCATCGTTTCGCGATGCATCGCATCGCGAGACGCATTGTCTCCGTTCACGTCGTGCCTCGATGTCATTAGCGTCCGTTAATCATAGAGCCCGCAGGCGACTTTGAGCGCGCGCGACAAAGAGAGAAGGAAAAAGAGAGAGAGAGGGATCGCTGGGGAAAAGGAGGGGATCCTTGAGCGAGGCACCTTAACGATCGATCGAAAAGGCCGTTACGCGACGTGCAATTAGAGACGAGATTACGAAAGGAATGCCTCCCATTCATTAGGATCCTCTCTGGCGAGCGAGCGGCTGCTCGCTTAGAGAGTGAAGTTCGCTCGCGGGACCAACGTCGTCGATGATCTAAACTTGGCCTTGCTTCCTCTCCCTCGACGCCGATCGCTGTTATCCCCTCGGCTCTCCCTCGGTAGACAGAGCGAGAACGAGAGATAGATAAGTAAATAGGTAGAGAGATAAGAGCGTTTATTAACGTTCCGGTGTTTATCTTTTAATCTAAGAACGCGGGTGCGTGGAAAAAAATATATTAATCCTAATCACATATATCTTCTTGGCACCTTAATCTGGTACACTTGTGCCCCCGTTTATTCAAAGTTTGTAAAAGTGGTAATAAAAATCTGTAAAAAATCATTAAAATACTTTGAAGTCTGCAGAATGGCCGCAAATGTTTTTTCACCTAAATATTTTATTTTATTGAAAATATAAAGAGAAACGCTATGAAAACATGAGTCAGGGTCTGTAATAATTGCGGTGTGCATGATTAGAGTTGAAATTGACGTCAAGAAATATGCAGAGGAAAGAAAAGCAAATATGAAACGAGGAGTTATCTCTAAACATTTCTTTCCCGAGATTAATGCGGTTAGAGATCGTTCTGCGCGTCGTTCGTCGAAAAACCGCGGTGTCGCGCGTCTCCGTCGAAGAATCGGAGTGTCGTATTTTTCCTAAGAGTATCTTCGAGCTCCCGTCGCGCGGGCATTCGCGGAAAGATACGACCGGCGCGCTTGCTCGCTCGTGAAGCTGCACAGGTACACGCGAGGCATACGCGCTGCGTATTTACGCGCATCGGCCGGGGGAGGAACACGACGCAGAACTTCCCGTACAAATTCAGCCGCAGGTAGTTTTCGTTTTGCGACGCTAATGGAGTTTCTCGGCAAACTGACAGATAAGCGGGGACGAAAAAGAAAAGGGAACGGGAAAAGCAGGTAGTAGTAGTACGGAGTGGATGGCGACGGCGCGCAGCACAGTCCGGAGTGGCGCGTCGTATCGGTAAAAGATGACGCGCAGAAAAGCTGCGACGCAGAGGCGTCCGTTGCAATGGATAACTGGAAAGAATTACGACGAACGCGGCGTGTTTCGCGTTCGACTGTGAAATCATTATGCAAAGTTGCGCGGAGAAAGAAAAAGAGAGCGACGCGATTCGGACGTGGGCGGCGTTGTCGTAAACCGTGATTAAAACATAAATCATGCGTAAGTTCGAAGCGACGTGCGCACCCTCGAGAATTTTACCCTTTTCCGCTAAAGTTTATAATATTCTTGAAAAGAGGACAAATTCTCCTTTTGAGTAAATGAGCTTCTCTGATATTAATGATGCGCATACTTTAATACTATTATAAAAGAAAAATATTCTTTGTTCAAAATAAGCATTACTTAAAGAAGAAAGACAAATTGTGAGTAATGAGTAATCACTCTTCTTCGCAATACTATAACATTTATCTCTGTGCACAGTATGGTTGTGGTAATAACAATGGTACAGTAATAATAATTACTAATGAGAATCGGTACTGTGCCAATATTGCAGTATTTTCCGCGGGCCTCGTTATTTCGGGGAAATTCAGAAAGAAAGTGGGGAAGGGATCGCACGGAGTTTCCCCGGGTCTTTACCGCGCGTGTCTATCGCGGCGAGTGAAAAAGGTCGCCTCGGAACGCCGCCTCCGTCCATCACGTTTCCTATGACGAAATCACGCGGATAAACGGCAGGTGAGATAACCCAGATAACAGTTACGAGACTATCGATCGGTCCAATCTCGATCGTCCACGGACACGCGAGGGTTTCTTTGTCCCGCGTGAGATTACAATATTACGGTGCAATGCGCAATCGAACGGCAATTTTCCACAACGCGATATCCCCCGGCCGAGCGGCCGGCAAAAACTTTTATCACTCAGGTGTCTGTGTCAAAATCAAACCGCACGCCATGTATTTCACAACGCGCGCTACGTCCAGAGCGCGACAAAAGTGTAAACGCATCGGGCGCGCGTAACGACAGCTCTCCCGTTATTATCGCCATTATTGTTGTTATTATTCTTGAATGTCATTGACTGCGCGCGCGCTCTTGCGAGCTCGCCAGTTGTTTTTTGCGGAATTGATTTATACGTCTTGCCGTGTCTTAGATCGCTGCCGGAGATACCGCTATCCGCGATCCGCTCCTTCGCCAACGTTAGGATCGCGGATCGTCGCGCAAAACACATTCGTCTTTAACCGCGAAGAAAACGCGCTCCCACGACGCGTGTAGCGCGCGCGTACTCTCCTCTTTGTGTCAGTTGTGCATGAATTCTACGGGCGAGTACATTCGCACTCGTATCAGCAGAGGAAATTCACACGAAGCTGGTATGCGCAGAAAAAAAAGTGCTAGACTCGAGCAAATAATTACTTCCAATACCCCAATAGCAAATTTTTACTTGGATCAAGTAAATATTATAAAAAGTGCGAGATTAAAAATAACACGTGAAAATATGTTATGAATGCACAAGATAATGTACTTTTAGTGCTTTCATTTTTTTTTTTTGACAACATGAATATGTCAGTTTTGAGATCTATTTTCTCGAAGCGTCATTCCTCTAACTTCTTAAAAAGTAGCCGTTTTTCGGGAAAATATGTAATAATTTTCAACAAATTGCAATATACTTTGGTGGAGAAATGTCGCTTCGCATCCACGCGCATAAATTTTAATCCTGCATCTTCAGGATCTTAGAGTCGAGAAACAAAGTAGTATGTCAATCTTGCTACTTTTCCTCTACACTCGTACATTGTACACCCCGTTTTAATGTACTTTCGGATCGGACTTCCAACAGGTATCAGTCCGCGACATTCGGATCAAGATTACCGAATTCGTGCTCGTCGCGCAATATCGCGCCGGTGACGTAATCGGTGAGCAATAAAATTCGCCGACGTAAACACGGAAGAAAGACGGGAGGCAAGGGGAACGAGAACGAGCGGCATTATCACGTCGGAAAACGAACGCCGATCGAATGTCGTTGTTGCCGGCTGGGTTGTAAAACTGCCGACGGGCGAGCTGCCAAGTGAGACACTCCGTCGCCTTTATCAACGGTTCGGCGATTTTTCCTAAAATGCTGACTCACCGATGATTGTGGCGGGTTAACAGACCGCGACGTTTCGATGATTTTCCCCCGGAGCGGCCCGTGTGGATCCGCTGTGAAATCGTAACGCCGACACGATCGCAGTGTCGGGTTAATCGAATCAAATGCGCGTGCGTTCGTCATCGCGACGAGCCCGTAAGAGCGTCAAGGTTTCGACTCGGAAACATTCAAAAGACGCCCGCGAGATTCGGAGATAGACTCTGATTGGAAAATAAGCCGCGTGTGCGACTTTTCCGCAAGAAGAGAGCCGCGCGGACTCGAGAGCCATCGGCGCGTCGCTAACGGGCGATATTAACACGTTGAGCGCGGCGCCGATATTGCTACTATCCTTTCCGTACAGCCGGCAGCGAGTACCTGACGACGAGCGCGAAAGCGGTATTGGAATGGGGAGAGTAAACAGAGGACTATTTTGTTTCACCTTCTTATGTTTTTTTCAAACGATCTATAAACAAAAAAGAAAGGGAACGGCAAAAAGACGACCTCCGAGAGACGATTAGTTAGAAAAAAGCCACGGAAGTGTGGAGATGATTTGCGAATGAAAAGTTTTGGTTTGTTTTTGAAAATATTCATTGCCCATAAAACAAAAAATGTTCGGAGGAGAAGATAGTGATACGTCGATTTATTTTTATCATGCAAACGTCGAAATCGCCCAGTATTAGGCTCGTCATCATCGGAAGATGATAATTCATTAGACCAGGTAATGGAACCTGACAACGACAGTTGTGCAATAAGTGTTAACGAAGCCAGTGAACAAAATGAATGGTTTGATCCAAAAGGCAAACAACCAAATATTGTGCCTTCTACGAATGCCTACGGTGCCAAAAAAACTAATGAGAAAGTGCGGAATTGTACGAAAGTGGAAGATTTTTATGCACTTCTTGCCACCGACGAAATTTTTGAACACGTTAGTGAGCACACAAACTTTTATGCTGCACAATCGCCTCTAAACGTTTAAATGGATCCCAACAAACACAAATGAGATAAAGCGTTTATTTGGACTAATAATATGGATGGGACTGGTGAAGCTTCCATCCTTACATCTGTATTGGTCTCGGGATCCATTGTTTGCTCAAACATTCCCGCAGAAAGTAATGAACAGATCTCGATTTGAAATTCTCATGAGAATGTTATATTTCGCAAATAATAGAGTAGTTGACGCATCTGATCGTTTATCAAAAGTTCAATTTATCTTACACGAATAAAAATTTTCAAAAATATTATGATCCACCCGAGGTACTGTGCATTGACGAGTCACTAGTCCCATTCCACGGGCGAACCATATTCAGACAGAATTTGAAACAAAAAAAACATAAATATGGAATAAAAATATTTAAATTGTATTGTGGTTATGGATACACATACAATTTTCGTGTCTACACCGGAAAAACTCTCGACGGAAGGGAAATACAACACCGTCAAATATTGTAATGTGTTTATCTAACAATTTATTTCATAGAGGCCATACGTTGTGTACTGATAACTGATATACCAGTGTCGATTTGGCGAAAAAACTGATAAAAAAAATACACATCTGATTGGTACACTTCGAATAAATCGTAAAGGAAACCCAAAAGAAGTGACAACCACCAAATTGAAACGCGGGTAAATTATCGCCAAGGAAAATAATAATGGTACGGCAATATTGAAGTGGAAAGACAAGAGAGACGTTCTGGTCTTGTCTACAAAAAATTCAAATGAAATAATAAATGTAAAAACAAAAAGAGGATTTTTCCTCAAAACCAAAATTGTGGCTGAATATAATAAAGCGAAGACATCTATCGACTTATCAGACCAAATGAGTGCGTATAACACTCCCTTGAGAAAAACTGTAAAATGGTATGAAAGGTTAGCTTTCGAGCTTTTTCTAAATACCGCTGTCGTAAATGCCTTGTTCATGTTTCAAGAAATAACAGGAAAGGAAATATCAGTCACCGAATTTCGCAGATAATTGGCGGATACATTCACACGGCAGTGAGATGAGGAAATTCCTGTCTATGTTGAAAAGAAGAATGAAGAAAAAAGAATTGTTCATCAATGACAAAAAAAGAAGGAGACGTGCATAAAGTCCGAAGATATCGTTCGGGATGTTACAATGCGAATACAAAGCCGTTCGGACGCCAAGACAGCCAGAAATTTGACCAAAAAAGTCGTCACACTTTGTAATACATGTAAAGCCACATTGTTGCTTAAAGTGTTTTAATAAATTTCATTGAAATTCCTGCATGAATTGTTTAACTTTGATACCGTCGGTCCTCAGGGACCGACGCCGCGTGATAAACCGCAATCATCGATAGAAGTAATCGAGAGCGCAACGATACGGCCGGCCGACCGACTTAATTATCGCCGTGGTCCGTCCATTCGCGCAGTGCGAGTAGATCGACTCGCTAATTAGCCGTAAAGCTGCAACAGATAGACCAGAGATAGAGCGCGTTGCCTATGAATAACGGAAAGGAAATTAGGCGTCGGCCAATGGCGAGCGAGCGAGGCGGCCAGCCAGCCTGGCTGGCTAACTGGCGAACAAGCTCGATGTGCCGGCAGGCATTATTCCTGCCGGTAAACTCGTAGTTTCCGCGAGAGCGTGAGCGAACACTCGCTGCCCGCCTCGCTTGGGGTCCTTTTAATTATAAGCATTTTCTGCGATTAGCGGGAAACGGAACCCGTATCGCGGCGCTCCGTCACGTGATACGCGAGACTGCCGAGCGGCTGTTAGATGAGATAATTTCTATTTTTCCACGTAATCGCACCCTTGAGCGCGCTTATCGACCGTCTTTCTGTCTTTTTCTCGCCTTCTGCCCACACCCCTCCCTCTCTCGCTCTCTCTCTACATAAATGTCTCGCTTCTGGTTGTTTTATGCGTTAGGTGTGCGCGCCGACCGGCTGCAATCGGCCGCGCGTTGCTCCGAGACAAACGCGATTAGCATGCGCCGCATTATTTCGCGATAATTATAACCTCAGATATATCAGCCGTGACGCGAGATACAGTCGTTCGCGGACACATTTCGCCGGCGTCGCTCTTAATAGCGCTGCCACGAACGGGCATTTCCGTTCGGGAAACGAAATGGACTTCGATTAAATCGCGCGCGCGCGCGTACATAATGATCTTACATAATGATCTCTGGTCCGCGCGATTTCTCCGCGCGTTTGCATAGCTCAGCGCCGATTTGCGATATCGCGCTCGACGAGAAAAAGGAGCGCTCGATGCGAGCATTCGTAGGAGGAGGCTGGTGAGAGCAAAGACAAAGCGCGATCGAGGATGCCGGCCACCTCAAGACATCGGACGGCACTTTATTCCGCCGCGAATGCGGATCCACCGGCTCGTCGCCGCGCGGCCACGAATCGACATCCTCGGTGGAGTCAAACGAAACGGGTGACAAAACGGGTGAGAACAATTGTCGCGTCCCGTCGTTATTATAACACAGTGACGGTGTCCGTGTATATACATATATATACATATATATATATATTATATATATATGTATCGGGGAATAGCTTTGAATATGTTTGAATCGATTTGCAGGATTGTTGGCAGGATCGCATGGCACGGCACCCTGTAGATTCCAGCGTTGGAACCGGGCCAGCGGGCAATTCCGGATGGAAATCTCATTCTAACATGAATATCTTCGTTGCCGAGAGATCGTATCGTCGCGAAGATGCGGACTAAGCTCGCGTGAACTAAGAATGCGCCTCGTACGCGCGCCAATCAGCATCTTCTCTCTCTCTCTCTCTCTCTGTCTCCCTCTTTTTCTCTCCTAGCTTCTTTCTTCATCCCGAACAAATCACATTCGATTCCACCCGCGACCGCCAGCCTCCTCTTCGCAGACGCGCGTCCGCATCGATCGAACAAAACAGCGGTAGCGGCGACTGGAGTCCTTCAAAAGTAAGGTATTCATAGTCAGATCTTATATTTAAGACCATCTTAAGTTCATCTTCAGATGCTTCGTAGCCAATGAAATCAGCCGTATCCCAAGATGAACTTAAGACGGTCTTGTGTGTAAGATCCGATTATGAATACCGGTCTCTCTATGAGCCTAGGCATGTTATGACGAACTACACTTGAGCTACACTAGTGCAGACTAAGTATCATAGTATGTTCTTATATTTAAGATCGTCTTAGATCCATCTTCAGATGCTGTACGGATGGTTTCATTACCTACGGAGTACTTGAAGATCAATCTAAGACGATCTTACATGTAAAAATGTACTACGTTATCAATTTTAATGTGCACAGATGCGCATTAGAGCACCCAATCAAATTGGCCATTAGACTTTTTGACCAAACATGGCGTTTGATTTGTCACTAAATAGTTCTATCTACGAAGGGTATCTGCTTAATACGTGGAGTTAAAAGAAAATCTCATTAATGTTTTGTCATTCCATTAACATGATGTCATGAAGATAAAAAATTACTGTTTGTTATTAAGGTCATCTTGTTAGAGAGTAGAATACAAATAGATAAATACATATTGCATTCAAATAAATATCATGTTTTCCAAGTATATTTCTCATAAGTTTATATATCCACAAGTATATCATAAGTTCACCATAAGCCTCAAATTAAATAAAAAAAATAAATAAAAATATAAATATATCGCTTGGACAATACAATAAGCATTTAAATTAATTAAAATATATATGCTAATCGAGGGGCATTTAATTATAAATAATTAGACCACGCGATAACGAGCGTCGGACATCGAAAGGATTGGTGTGAGGTGCGTGCCTGGTCTAAAGAGAACGAAATTCTCTTCAGACAAGAGACCGAGACTCGTTACTCGCTCTTGGGACTCCAACGAGACAAGTGCGAGGCCGCGTACGGCGCGCACTCCGAGTTACGGATCGGCGCGCGTGTCGCAGTAAGTAAAATGCGGGACGTTCGAGGGCACCGCGCGCTATCCATCACTCGCCCGGCGCGTCTATTCCGCGTCGGAGAGGAACAGCTTCGTGCGCGAGATAAGCGCGGATCGAGGAAACGTTCTTCGATTCAAAGTACCAAGGAATACAGGCGAGATTAATGCGACCGACATTCCGAAATCGTGAGAGTGTGAGGTAGATAAACTTATTATGCGCTCTGGGAAGATGCCTCTCAAGTGAAACAAAACAAACATAAAAAAGCATTAATAGAAATTTTACACAGAATAAAAAGTGCTAGAAGAAAATAATCACTTTACTACTAATACTCTTGAGCAAATTTTTATTTAGATCAAGTAGTATTTATTTAATCCAAGTAAATTATTCAAATAAAATATTTATTTAATTCAAGTAAAATTTACTTAATTCAAGGAAAGACTTGCCAAGGAGTATTGGAGTGATTATTTCCTTGAATCTAGCACTTTTTTCCGTGTAACAATCTCATATAGAAATCGTAAACATTCGGCCAGTACTGGGAGATGCTAATTCAGCGCTGAAATACGGACCTCGCGTTACAGTACCAATGTCTTAAATAGTAAAGAGGGAGATGTCATTAACGTGGAGTCTAAATAGCTCAGTAAAGGAATGAATAGATTGGATGAAGACAGTAGAAAGCGCAAGAAAGAGATCGCATTGATAGGCCAGATCGCGCGAGAGACTGACTAACGCCTTAAGTGCAGCGCAATTAAAAGCCGGCGAAAAACGGCGGTTTCGTCTCGGACGGAGGTCGCGCCTCGGGCGATCTCTCGCCTTATAACAAGCTCGCGATCAACCGGTCTTTTTATGCGCGTTCAGAACAAATCGCGCGGCTCTGCGTCGGACTCGCGACCGCGACTCCCGACGATTTGCATTTATGGCTTCCTGCTAATGTAAATCGCGCGCGCCCCTCGCGCGAAACCCGCTTTACAATAATAGACTCACAATAAATCGTGTCCGATATCTTAAGTGGATTCATGAACACGACCTTAGAGACGCATCGGGCTGATTTTCCGCGTCGCAGCTGAACGCAGCAGGTCGGGAACCTTCGCCTTCCGCTTTTGTGCGACAAGTATTTTTTTTTTTTCGAGACAAATCATCTCTAACGAGCGCAATTTTGTGAAAGACATTGCCGTTACATTCCCTGGATTAGACAAAGAGATCATCCCAGCTCATAACTTTCGCCGAATAGCCTTTTGCTGCTTATCTTAAGGGTTATCCCGTCGACGGCATCGGTCAGGAAACATACCGGTTTCCCAACAAAGAGGAACTCGAACAAACGTCGGGAAAAATCAGAGTTTCCCAGATCCGACGATTCTTCTGTGATATCTGACAAAGGATTTCAGAAGTTCGCAAAGTCCGGGACCGGTCGGGATTTAAAAACTACCTAGTATGTTTCCTGTTGCTGACCGGGAGTGAGGGAGTGGAGGAAATGGAAAGAAGGTGAACGGACATCGATTTTAAATGCGCTCGGGTCCGCGCATCGGCCAGACCAGGTTAGCGGTCCCTCACTGTGCGAGGCAAAATAAAATGAAGATTAGGAGCGCGGATTCGGTAGGGGGGGGGGTAGTTTAAAAACACGGACGGGGGGAACGGAGGGGTTTGTGTGGGCAGATCTCGGAGATTCAGGTTCAGGTTAGTCAACAGGTGGCTAACCTGCCAGGGGAGCCAACCTACACAAACAATACGTCCAATGCACAAATACAAATCTCCCCTCTCGGATATAACTTGGGGTACAGTGCAGAGAGCGAAAGAGGAAGAAAGAGAGAGAGAGAGAGAGACAGAGAGAAAGATCGAGGGCGCGAGGAAGAAGGGGGAAGCGGTTGGCGAAGGAGTGGGGCACGCCGAGGGGGGAAAGGCTCCTATATCTCAACTCACACATTCGTCCGGAGTACCATCTGAACATGAACACGTTTGCAGGGGGACCTGGACCGTTCGAGACTTGCACGTGTTCCTAACGTACCCAAACCCCTGGCTATCGTCGGGGGGTTCTCAAGTCGTTGGGTCGTCGTGACGAGTCATGAGCGAATACTCATCGGTTACCTCGCGGTGCGGCAATTTCCACGCGTGGACGATCAGCGTCGAGCTTGATCCGGATTGATCGCAGACGCTTCGCCGCACGAGAGACTGCCGGTGCTTGTTTAACCGTCGCTTTGTACATTCGCAGCTTCGTCCTTCATTCGTGTGCGAAATTTATCCAAGCGCATCGGACGAGATTTTAGCCGTCTCGGTTTGAACTTGATCCGCTCGAGAGAAGTCGCGATTTCGTGACGAAATCTGAAGAGTCTCGCGATCGATCAATACTTTCGCGTCTTTGGTCCCGGGTCATATAATAAATCGTATTAATATCAAGATATGTTTATCATAGCCAGGTAGACATCGAACAGAGAGAGGACAGAGTGACGACTCGAATTTGCGAAAAGTGCACGGGGAGTAGAGTTGAGAACCACCGACCGTGGCTTCGCCGCGGGGCGTTCGTGAGTCATCAGGCCCCTCGGTTCCCTCTTGTACGGGAGCAGGGCCCAAAAAGGAACAAAACCTCATCCACAGCGAGCCAAAGGCAGTGTCTGATCGATTTACGTCCTACTCGCGCTTTGGGGAAATTTACAACGGAAAACGTTGCTATCGCGCGTTGCGCAGAACGGGGCGTATCTGTCGGACCCCGGAGATCGTCGTGTTCGCCTTTTTCTCGTTTTCTCTCTCTCTTTCTCTTTCTGAACTCGACCCAACCCGGGGGAAGAGCGTCGTCGAAAGAAACGGGCGTGCAAACTCAATCGAGTCTTGAGACTGCCGTGAATCTTAAAGGATAATTCGCCTCTCCGCTCACCACGTGCGCGCGCGCACGAGTCCCTCTCTTTCTCTTGCTAGACACAGAAACGAGCAGCACCGACGGTCAAGGTTAAGAGATCTTAAACTATAATCAGGCAATGATGGAAATTGAGCGGAAGGTACTTTGGCATCGGAAGATGCATAAAATCTTCTCGCGATTTTCGAATAAGCGAAGCTTCGCCACGCTTACCGGCGTCATTATCTCGAGCGCTCGGGTCGTTTGAGACGAATGAAACGATCGGGACGAATAATGCCTCTCTCTCTCTCTCTCTCTCTTTCTCGCTCTCCCTGGAGAGCGTGATTCTATCTAACGATTTAATATACACACACATGTACGAATCATTTATTCTGTGTACTGTCGGTGAGACTCTTCCGTTGAAAGGTAAACGTCAAAATTGGAAGATCTCGTCGAGTTTCTTCTCGAGATTACGAAACGGATCGCGCAGAACGTCGCACGAGTTCTAAGTTTGCATCGTGTTTACACGTGGAATAGACGGGTGGTTCATGATAAGGTTTAAAAGACCGAGACGCCCGTGATGCTTTCCACATGACGGTACTGACGAGTCCCACGGCGCGGGCTGATAAGCTGGGTAAGCAACGAATGGATTTCGACGAAGCCGTGAATCCGTGAGGTGACGATTTCGACCCGCGGCCGCCTTTCCTTCCTCACGAAGGTTCAACAGCCTTCCACGCGACGAACCGCTTCTATCTTTAACCGCCTTATACATTGGATTCGACAAACATTAACCCTCACACGTTCCCGGCCCGCGGTAGGAGCGCGTTTACGACCACCGTTTTATTGCGATTATACCATCGGTAGAAACGCGTCCGCCGGATTCAAGGGAGAGACAAGAGAGAGAGAGAGAGAGAGAGAGAAATTGACGATACCATCAACAAACTCGTTTTCGCAATATTTGTTAGTTTCAATCATGTACACGTTTTGGGAGTGCAGTACACGTGTCAAAAATGTAGTGACTCCCATGCGTAAGAAAGAGAAAGAAGAAAATAAGCATCATGCTATCTCTCAGGTTGCGTTACAAAACATATGCGTGCACACACACACACACAGGCCATGCTTCGTCTCTCCGCACATAGACGTCATAGATAACCCCTCGACACGGCGACATATCGATGGATGAGAGATCGTAGGGAGCGATCAAAATCGTCAAGGTCTCTTCTATGAGGTTTCTTCGATCCTTAACCCGCAGGACTTTATGGTAGCACACTTGACCCGTTCGCTCCCTCGCTCTCTCTCTCTCTCTCTCTCTTTCTCTCTTGTTCTACATCTTCGAAGCGGACGGTATCGAATTCCCATGCACGTGCATTCGAGCGGTGTCATCACCTCCCAACGTTGTGCTGCCTACCTACAACGCGCATTCTCGTTCCACACAGGATATTGTGTTTTAATATCGCCATCACAGTCATATAACCCCCTATCCTCTTCCTCCTCGTCGTCGCGCACCCCCGTACATAACGAACGACGTTCGTCCGGGAGGCGAAGTCCTCCGCTCTCTTAGAAAACCATGCACCTGTGAGATTCCCATACACTCCGCACACGGTTACCCTCGATTCCCGACCCCTCGATAATGCGAAGCTTCCTTCTCTCGCTCCGGTCCCCGAACGCAACCAAAAGGCGAAAGGGCAGGGTAGCGCGACAGGGCAGGTCGGAGCGGGGCGAAGAGAAAGAGAAAGAGAGAGAGAGGAGGTACGGCCGGAGATAGGAAAGGACAGAAGAGGGAACAAAATCGTGGTGTGTAACCGTTTCTCCGCAGCGCTCGCCGTAACACACTTGTCCCGAAGGTTTGTTCTTTTGTAGTGAATGGGGTGGTACACCTGCGAACTTAGTCGGGGTGCCATTGATATGCAGATCCCCGGTGTTACGCTACACCTTTGCCGTTCTATGAAAATAAGAAGCTCGACCGTAAGGGAGGGCGGACGTCTCACCGCCCTATTGTCACGCAAGGTAGTCGCGGCGGAGACGGGATCGGGTTCGTCTGCTCTCTTCCTACTACCGTGCGCGGTGTTCGCACTTACGTACCGATGGACGACGCGAGGATCGTCACCCACCGGGGCGAACAGTGGCGGTTGTTGGTGAAATGGTGTCAAGTGACGCGTGCAATTAAAACGCGAGTCCTCTCTTCCTCTGTGCCTGAATATGTGTGGGTGTGTGTGTATGCGCGCATACGCACGGCGAGAGTATTATTACGAAGGTTTCTTCCCGACAGCGATACCGTTGAAATACGCGCTGTGTGCGAAGCTTCTCGTAAACGCGTTTTCCCCCTTTTCATGTACGTATCGTTGGTACGTAAAGATACGACAGAAATATCGTTTTTTCTGATACATAATAAGCGCTGATAAAATATATGTCTGCTTTTGCGAATTTCTCCCGGCGATATGCATATATCACACGGCACAGTATGTCTCCGATGATGTCGATTACATCCAAATCTTCCAACATAATATAAGTAACATTATTATGAAATAAACGATTTTAAAATCTGCTCTTGTGGATCTATAATACCAAGAAAAAAAGCAAAATATAATTAGACAGATTTTTGAACTGTTTCTTTTGCAGGAGACATAATTATTTCGATGTTTAAAGATTTCGAGATATGTATTTTCTAGTACGTATATTTACTTTTATTGCGTTATACTATATTATATTATATTATATTGCGTTATATTGAATCATTTTATACTATAGTATTTACATATATTTGTAGGGAAATAAATACTAAATTATAATACTTATACTTTATTTAAACACTGACCCCTTTAATCCTTTCCTATAAAAGTCTCCAAATTTCCTGTCTTCAATTCATGCTCTACCTTCTTGGTTATTATATTCTTCTGATACAAAATTAAAAATTTCTGAAATAATATAATCAACAACAAGCCAGGTTTCGAAATGTTTTCCGTTTCAGTAGTACGAGTCAATGACAAACCGGACGTCGAAAACTTTTTATTCGAATAAGTAGTATAAGTCAATGATTAATTAAACGTTGGAAATTTTTCAAGTTTCCAAACCAGACAGACTTATATAGAAAAGGATTAAAGAAGAGGGCTTTAAACAAAGCATAAGAATAATGCTTAAATATTATACTTAATATAAAAAATAGACTATATAATGGAATATAATTAAATGTAAATATAATAGAACATAATTTTCGGCTTTATATGTTGTTTATCTATATAAAATACGACTTCTATCCATATTATATATCTAAAAATCGGGATAATTACTTATTATAAGACAATTAAAAAATCTGCAATTTGATTTTGATATTTAGAGAAAAACAACAAATATATTCAATTAGTTTTTAAATTGTTTTATAGAAAATAATTATTTAAATTTCTGTGGGTAGCTATCGTGTAATCTTTTCCTAGCGGCAACGTGAAAAGTGAGAAGTCTCACCAGAGCTCGATGACTGCTGATATCATTCATATATAATCTTTCGAACATTGGAAATGTGAAACTTTTCATGCGAAATTTCTCACTTTTCCTTTTTTTCGCTCTTAAAGGAAAACTATATAATTGCCGCTTTGAAGGAGGATAGGCAGCGATCGATTCATTAAGACCTATCGGGCAGTGTGGTAATGAGAACAAAAGAAAGCGAAGACGAGTGTGACTCAGGTGGAATAGCCTCGGGGCGCTGCGTAATTATGTCACTGGCCGGCGGAAGAACAGAGAAATCACGCGCAATCTCCGCAGAGAAACGGAGAGAGAGGTCAAAGGGAGGGGCCAGGAGGGGGAAAAAAGAAGAGATGTTCTCTCTTCTTCCTCCTCTCTCCCGTTCCTTGCCTCTTTCTCTTTGCAAATAATATGAATCATCACCGAGGCTCTCCGCACGGTGACTCTAGGTTTGTCTCTCACCGCGTGCTACGTGGAAAAAATAAAAGAAAAGAGGCAGGGCGAGATAACGAGAAAGAAGCCAAATTTCGACTCAGGGCTGTTTCGCCTGCCATCCCCTTCCCTCTGCTCCCGGCCTGCTCACCGTTGCTTGGCACCGTTTATGTTTTAAGACACGACATCGTTTTGTACTATTCAAAGCTCGAAAGTGCTTACTTAGGACGGACTGGGCTAATCCCAAACGTGCATGCGTGGACACACTGGATGATGCGTGCGTCTCTATTCTCGATTTAGACTATACCCCTCGACCCCCTTCGCTTTATCGCTCCTTTTCTGCCCCTCCCCTCTCTCCTATTCTCTCTCTTTCTCTCTCATACGTCCCGTGACTCTTTTTTCTCTCGCTCTCGCTCGTTCCCCGCGCCTCGGCGATGACCTGCCATCCATACCGGCCACTCGAGAGCGATCCCTCCAGTCCGGTAGACGCTTAGATTTACTTCTGCTACTCGCTGACAACTCGCTGTAATTATCAGCCACTTTAGATCTGGGTCACTGTTAACCATGTGTCGGGAGCAACGAGAGCGAAGAAACGGCTTCGCTAACGATTTCGTTTTCTACCGCAGCTGGAAATACTAGACGCGGTAGGAGCTGCACGAGCGTCGGGCCTTTCAACGGCCGAAGAACGATAGACTGTCGCGTGCACGTTGTGTAGCTGTGTACCTTTTTCTTTTCCGCCATCGCCGTCGCACGACCGCACAGTGGCGGTTCGCCGATATACTTCAGCATGTGTAATCGTGTAACGTAATCACGTACACATAATGGTACATACATTTGCATAATTCCCTCTGTCTCTCCTTCCCTCACCGAGATGTATTTGCGTATGGATAGCCTTTTGAATTCGATACGAATCTCGGACACGTGCAACGAGTTGTATTAAAAAGATGTAAACACTGATCGCGGCAAGTTACTTCTCGTTATTCCCGGCACTACCGAGTGATAATCAACGAATTCGCCGCGATTTATTCGCACATTCGATACATTCCTCACGGCGGTATCGCGATCTCTCCCTCTCTGGCCGGCCCCGACGAACGTCGCGTTTTTCGACTCCCCTCGATATTCGCCGACGTTTCCGCGCGGCATATTTCCGATATCGCTCGCGGATCTGTCGGCGGATTTTCACCTGACTCGCGGCAGGCGGTAGCCAGTCTACTTGTTATTCTACGATTAAGCGTCTATTCTCTGCCTCTACTTATCCAGCTGTCGCTTTCAATCTCCGTCGACGTATTCGTCGGCCGCGCCGACCGACGCGAGTCGGCTTCTCGCACAGTAGCTAACCCCTTCGTGCTTCTCTCTTTTTCGAGTCTATCGATCTACATCATCCCACACGCGCGCGAGCAAGCAAGCGCACTATCGTGGTTCGTTATCTCGCAGGGAGAGCGAACGCGTTCGTGCCAAAGTGAATTGAATATGTCGCAGCGCCGGTGAAACCGGCGTTAACAGTGCTATCGTGAAATCAGAGATAAAAAGGAGCAGAGCCCCGTGCATTGTGTAACGAAGCGAGATTGGCCGTTAAACGGGCAACAACAAATGAGCTTATAAATAGGCGCGCAGATAGCGGAGCGCGCAATATTATCTCGCTTATCTGCGAGACTCACGGCAAACGCGAACGCCGTGCCCGATAATTAGAAAGTAGGACCGGACTGTACATACCGTCGTTGTGTAATTGCGCCGGGACATTCCGAGGAATCGAATCCGTCGCGGTGTGATCTTCGTTTTCCCAACGCTGAAAATTGAGCTGGATATACCTGAAAAGCGCACAACCAAACGCACTTTGGTTGGGGAAAACAAAATGTCTAGTTTCCAAATTTGGCTTTCATAACCAAAAATTCAGTTTTACCTCCAACCAAAACGCATCTGCGTGTCCATTGTCAAATAGATACAACCAAGTTCACTTTTCAATACATTGGGACCCGTCGATCTTCATCTCGTCCGCTCTAAAATACCGCTGATTCGTACAAACTAGAATTTCGTTTCCTTCGACAAAAACGTTCTCCCCATAGTCAGGTAACTCATTTCTCAGTGTACGAAAAGCAAGTTATCAGCGAATTGATAAAGCAACGGTGCGCGCGAGTAATTATCATTTCAATGAGACGTGGATTTACGCGTCTCTGAATCACCTGTCGGTGAAATGCCGAACGTAATCGATAGATCATGAATCGATTAATATAACCGCTCATCCGAGGAATCAATAATTTACCCGCGGAGAAAACGCGGATTCAATTAACGTGGAATTGCCGTCGATGTCGCTGCTGCCTCGCAACGCGGAATTGTTCATAATAAATGTTCGATTACCCGCATTCAGCAGCGGGCGACGTCAATACAGGTAGTGCGTCCAGAAGTCGCGCGTGAGTTTGTCATGCCGTGCTCGAGGGTCACGGCATAACTCACTTCTATGACTATTTTATGGTTCGCCTCTAGTGAGTCATACGGGGTGGGAGACAATACTGGGAGCCCTTCATCATGCGTGGAGCCGCCGGTACGTGTGTAACGCGGCGTTTCCGTATAGAGAACAGCGACAGAGAGAAAGAGGAGGAGGGAAAGAGAGAGAGAGAGAGAGGGGGCCCCCTGTGCGTACCTGTTGAACATCCACATACAGCCGACTTACGCGAGTACTTTACGCACACGGAGACGCTACGTGAGCGTCGCACGGTAGGTGATTCACGTCAAACAAAAGGCTAAACATTGTGCGGCCGCGGGTGGAACACGTGTCGAGGAATTTCAGATGTGGACCGCGCGTGTGCACGACGTCCTAGGTAGCGGCGAGGTCGGACACGGGCGAAGTGAAAGTGTAAAGCGAGGGAGGAGACGATAAAAAGATGTCCATGCGTGGCGCCGTTGCGATACGCGTGAATAATGATCAGCTTAATGCCCCCGGAAGCGAGATATCGAACGGTATTCAGATCGTCTCTCGGGAGGTGTCGATAGCCAGCCGATACGACCCGATTTTTACTCGAGTTCTATCAGTTATACGAAGAGCATACATTTTTACAAAGTGACTTTTCTAAACTGAAGAGAAGGCAGGAATATATTAAATACATTCACGTAACGATGGGATACATCGAATTCATTCTTCAATTTCGAGTGAAAATATTCACTCGACGATTGAGTGAAAAGTCATTGGAATTTGAGCGATTCATTAGTCTACTTTTCGAGTGAAATTTCGCTCTAAGAAATTGAGAGAGCGCACACGTAAGGGTAAGAATCCTCGGCAGACGCCGATGTATCCGTATAATATTCCTCTATCACTCTCCTAATTCGCGAAACGTCTCAACTCTTGCTCTCGATTGACAGTTCGACGAAGTGAGCAAATATCTCTCACATCAACAGAGAGAGAAAGAGAGAGAGAGAGAGAGAGACGATTATACGCCTCTCGTAACGGCAAATTCTCCTTCTGCTCCTGCTCCTCCACCTCTTCCCTCACCCTCTCCTCCCCTGTTCTCGCATCGAGAGAGCCTCACGTGTAATCGTCCGCATGGAAGAAGGGCGCGCCGATTTTTACGACTTATTTACACGCGATATCGCGACGCAGTTTACCTGGTTTTCAAGTCCACACGGCGTGTAGGTATAAACGTCGTCAATTGCCCTTCGCCGCCTCTCCCGTCCACCGTGGACCCGGGCGTTTCATTACGCGTAATTACCATGGTCTGCGGTCTGTCCTCTTGGCTACAGGTACAGTATCATTTTCATAATGACGCCTACCCCCACCCTCAACCGCTCTGCTTTTACGTCCCTCTTGCCACGCTCTGCCCCGGTCGAAGAATAAAATCGTTCCCGACGCATCCTAGAGAAGTGACGACGCTCGTAGGAGCGAAGGGGAGAAAAGAAGAGAGAAAGACGAGAGGCGAACTGCGATGAAGAACAAGTGGAAGACGAGAGCCGGGCGAGGGAGACAGACCGAGGGAGCAGGGCAAAAAATACAATCAAGCACTTCGCTGTGACCCAATTCAACGAACACAGACCGTTGGGTCCTGCGGCCCTTGTCGGACTAGGCTATTGAGAACTGACTTGCACACAGGGCACAATAGACCGGTTCGACATTATTCAACCTGAAAAAAAAAAGCATCATCCCGCTCCTCGAACGGATCAGCTTAAGCGTCCGTATATTTCTTTACTTTCTTACACCGGAAAATCACGGATTACCCCCTAACGACAACGGATGGCCTACATCCGTTATTTCAAGCGTTAACAAGCAGGAGCTTCCCGTAACAATTGCGTCTGGATGACACTCGATATTCAGAGAGGTGAGTTGCTAACCACCTGAGATAACAAGTAACGATAATAATAAAGATCCACCGTAATAATTCGCACGAGTATGAGATGATGATATTTTTTTCTCGATCAACGGTCTATCAAGCCATCTGAAGGAATGAATAAATGTACATAATTGTCGCTGATATTAAAATAAAATTCGGAGCGGCTTTATTCTTCCACCGTGCCTTCTGGATTAAATATACGGCTGAAAATGTACGCGCTACGTTGCCTAAAGTCGCGATCGGACGAAATTGCGAGTGGCTACGCCACTGGGGCTCAGCTGCACTTTGCCTCCCTCGTGTTTCACTTTTTTCTCCCTTTGCTCGTTTCGTTTGTATCTCGACTCGGTCTGGTTCGCCTCGGCTCGGTGTTGCTCGGGCCCAGAACGGCCCTCCCGCTCTTACCCGCCTCACCGAGTCTCCGCTGGTTGTCCCTCTTTCGCGGGGCCCTCCTCAGCCCCTCGCCCCGTTAGCGGGGCCCCACGGCTATCAGCCACTCGTGTTTACATCGGACCAGGTTGGTGGGGACCTCGACAAAACGACGAGCAAGTTAAAGTACCCGCCCGCCACCCTCCGCTCAGCGGGCAGACACGTCAGTTCGATAGCCGAGGAAAGAGAAGGACGGAGGACTCTGCACGAACACACGTGGAACACGCGGGGGTCTCCACGTAGAAAAGCTCGGGGCCAGAAACGAGGGTCCACCGAGAAGACAGAAAGAAGGAAAAAGAGAAAGAGGTAGACACAGAGGTCGTCGCGCACGTACTCGAGGATTTGTCAAAACAAAACCCCAACCTTTCGTCGAGTCACGTTCTAAGGGCATAAGGAGGGAGAGAGGGAGAGAGAGGGAGAAAGAGAAGCGGGCAGAAGAAGAAGAACGAAGAAGGGAAAAAGAAGAACCATCGTGGGTGGAGGGAAAAAATTATCACGGGGGAGGAAAGAGACAGGAGGATGGATTATACGAGAAACTACAGGCGATATCAAGTCGCCAGTTTTTCTAATAATAAACTCGAAAAAGTGACCTCCTCCGGTTCGATCCTTTGCCTCAGGGGTATCCTTCGCCACAGTGCGGATCAAAATCCAAGTAATTACGGTACCTGGAAAAGACTCTAGTCTGGTCCCTACGCTCGGAGAATCGAGACCGGACGAGGAAAGGAGGTGAACATAAAGAGAAGGAAGGGAAAGAGAAGGAAAGAGAGAGAGAGAGAGTGAGAGAAAGAGAAGGGGAGAGAGAGAGAGAGAGAGAGAGAGAAAGAAAGAAGGCTCCCTCGGAGATCGGCGGATCCACTATCCAGGATTACTCGTTATCCTTGAGAGAAGCCTGCGCGCGACGGCCCTCGATGCGCTCGAGGAATATAAGACGAGGGGGAGTTGGGTGCCGGGCCTACGCTTCTTCGCCCGCAGCTTTTTTCTTCGCCTCGCTCTCTCTCTTGCCTCTCCCGTCCCATCCTATGCCGTCCCGTCCCTTTTCTGCCTCTTGACACCTGTTCCCGCCGATAGATCCGAATCCTTTTGGGGATTCAGGTAGATCTACGCGGATACAGACGCGGAACGAGGTTCGACGTACCATCGCTGTCGCAACTGGCTGCGGCGCATCGGCCAGTGTTGCCGTCTTCGTACATTTGACACGTAGCCCAAACCACGTGATGATAACCTCACGAAATTCACGCTTGCGAGATTCGAATAAATTGGAATTCAGTGGCCGTGACATGTAAAATGCAAATCTACTTTGAAATTCTCTCCTTTCCCCTCTCTCACTCTGTTCGGTCTGTGGTAAATAGATTAATGAATTTATTATTATAATTACTATTACATGGAATTTGTTATTTTACGCATTGGTATATTTGTCACTATGTTGTATTCTCACATATACTTGCTATACTGTACTTTTTATAGCTTGAAGGGACTCTGTCCCAGAGCGCTCTATAAATAAAGCATCTCTCTTTCTCTCTCTCTCTCCTATCGACGGCGCGGCGCCGTGAAATTCGTCATGCCACTCTCTTTCTCCGAAGGCGAAATCGTTCGTAAATCGATGCCTAATCGTTTCGCGACCGACGAGAAAAAGTCATCAGTCGCGACGCGATCGGCGACGAATATCGTAGAAAGAAACGGTGGATGCATCTTGCATTCGTGCATGTACTACTACGCGCACCGCCACTTACCGGCGCGTTAGCGCCGCAACGTGCGGCCGCTACTGACAACTCCTTCTCCGGCTCGAGGAAGTGCCGAGCGAAGATTGGACGGACTCGACGCGGATTAAACCGATCTCGGGATTCACGGAACCGAATTGCACCAGCAGCCGCACAGCTACGGCGGCTACCTGTAAGCACGCGCGCGCGCTGCTCGGCCGGTCAGTTCAAGGAACCCGATCGCTGCGCGGTGATTTCAAGCGTCGTTCGCGAGTCGCGAGAGTAGGAGGGACAGAGAGAGAGAGAGAGATGCGCGATTCTATCGGCGATATGAGAGATTTGTTCCGTCAAATCAATACATTTTTACGATGGTCGCGTAGTAGACGCGGGCATCGGCGAAACAGGATTTTCTGGATTCCCCGTTTGACTACGAGATATTTATCGGTGCCCCAGCTATCAGAGGCTCCCACAGCTCGCGCGCGAGGTTGTCGACGCTGGGTAATCCTCTTTGTGAGATAATTCCGATATGATTTTACGCTTTCGACGATTTCAGACGCCCTATCACTCGGCAAACTCGGCGAGGTTTGCGCGAGCGCGGAGGTGTCGCGACTAGGATCGATCGTCGAGTTCTCTCCGATCGTTTTCTTTTTTTCTTGATCCTTCCCCTCTCGACGTCGGAGGAGATCGGCGCGGAAACGGCGCGATTTATTCCGTCAGGCCGGCGAGCAGCGAGACTCGGAAAAAACGGTTTAAATTAGTAGCATAATCGCGTCCCGGAGCGGCGAGCATAACTGCGTCACGGGCAACGCCAGGCTGAGGATTCTGGTTGTTGGGCGATTTACCGCAGGTCGCCTCACCGTCCTCCCTTTTTCTCGCTCTTCTTGCTGACTGTCGTTCCTCGTTCGCTACCGTTCATCCATAACCGCCAGTGCCATCGGCCGGGTGCTATTGTGTGCTTTGTGAGCCGGAGGAAAGGACGGCTGAAGAAAGGCGAGAAAGAGAAGGAGGAGAGAGAGAGACGATAAATTCGTACCGCGCCGCTGTCACCTTGGACGAGTTCAAGTTCAGGGAAGCGCGGGCGTAAGAAGAGAGGCGCGAGCGTTTATATCTCCGGCCTGATAGAGACGGTGCCGTCGTCTCTCTATCTCGGCCGGTGTTGGTCTAGACAAGAAACAAGTGGATCGTAGATGCTCCCGGTAATTTACCGAAGGCTCCGCGAAAGCAGATAATCCCTCGATAAAGTTAGCTTAAGTAGATAGTAGCGGCGGGATACACGGAAGTGAGAGAAGGCAGGTGTGCGTGTTGGTACAGAGGCGTAGAGAGTAAAAGGAAATAGACATCGGACGGGCGACACCTAATGACATTTGATCAATCATCGATATCAATCCACCCACGTAAAGGACAAGGAGGGGGGGGCGTTTCTTGAACGCTCGCTGAACTTCGCGACGTTGAAACACGTTTCTGATGGCTCGCTACACGACGTAGCGATACCGCGACATCCAAGACAATAATTTCGAGCCGGGAACGAGGCTCATGCACGTCTTACTAACGGCTGTTAACATTATCCGCGGCGTGCGTGCGCGCGTGCGTGAGTGCGCGCGCTGTTATCCACGCATGCACACAGTTCGCTCCCTCCTCCTCCGCCAGTGTCGCGCATCGCGCACACTTAACAGTCCGCGCACACACGCACGACGTGCACGGCACTCGGTGAACCAAAACAAACCAGTGCCAGCGAGTGCGGAATAAGGAGACCGAGAGGAAGGAGAAGGAGAGAGAGGGACGACGAGGAGAGCAGCCAACCCGCCTCCACACGCATTAACACCTTCAAACCACGACTACCACGACCGACGCGACGATACACACGCGCACACGGCTGTCGTGGTTCTCCCTTTCTCTCTCTCTTTCTCCACTCCGGCCTGCCACACGGCTTCACGTCAAATTGTAAGTACACCGCGGAACAAAAGCGCGCATTACGAACGGCTGAAGTCGCTTTGTACATTGCCATCTCGTGTCGTCGATTGTGCGGACCGAACGACACGCGCTCCGAGGAGGAGGATATTACCCGCGCGAGAGATACCGCCGTGACAGCTCGTCCGCGTGCAAAAATACCGGCCGATTTCAATTCACTTTGCGATTAGGACGGAGAGAGAGAGAGAACGCGAAGTCGCGCCGATAAGGATTAACGAGCTATCCGCGAAGGGGCCAACGCGCGCGGCGCTACCGCGCTCGTTACGTAACCATAAATTGCGATTCTGAAAAGATCGCCGGTTTCCTCCCTGGTGCTTATAACAGTACCCGGTCGTTTTATATTTCAATTTTATCCGCGCGCACTAGCCGTGTTATCGGCCGCGCGCGCACCTGTTTTCATCGCCTCTCTCGCTCTTTCTCTCGTTAGGTACCCCGCGCCCGGGAGAAAGACGATTTTCCAAGACTTTCACCCTTTTCCCGCCCCTACCCGCAGCGGCCGCTATTTAGCACCGCAAACACCGTCTCGCCCCGCCACTCCGCCCGAGAGCGCGTTCAATCTCCGCGCGCGCGCTGCCCAGGAACAAGTTCAGCACCGGGAGGGACGAAGAGCGAGGGTGGAAGAACGACTGGCTGAAGGAGGGAGGGAAAGAGAAAGAGCAAGAAAAGAATGTAGAAGACGAAGATAGAGCGAGAAAGACAGAGAAAGAGAGGAGAGCGGAGGGGACGGTAACGTTGGTCGGAGCGAGAAAATAGGCAAAGCAACGGAGAAGGAGGGGCACGATGAGGTCTCTCTTTCTCTCTCTCTCTCTCCTCGCTGCTCCGCGCGAGCGCATGCAGTTTAAGACGGGGACCGTGTTTCCAGCACGCACACACGTGCGTGAACCAGTCTAACCACCTCATCACGAACAATCTCCTCGTGTTACTCTTTTCCTCTCTCGTTCTATCAGGCTCCTCGTCTGGCGCACGCCGCGAGGCAGGGCCCTCTTTGTTCAAAGGCAATCAGCAGGCCCCGATAACGGGGCCTACTCTGTCGTAACCCAAGACACGAATACACACAGATGCATCGACAGAGCACGTAGAAGACGCGCAGGAGAGAGAGGGGAGAAGGTACGCGCTTGTGAATGCGTGGTGTACGAATATGCACGCGTCTTCACGGGACTCTAGGCGCTCTCGCGAGGAGATGCGTGAAAGATCCCCCGTAATAGAAAAACCAATCGGTCGGGGAGAGACGACGGTTTTTGCCCGGCGCGGCTTTTCTCGGAGAGGCTCGCACGCCGCTGTACGGTTAGTGGAAACGGTAGCACGCGGTCGGTGGCTTCTTTTTCGCCACGTTTACGAGCGCTGGCCGCGATTACCGCCGCGCGCTGATATGCAGAAGCAATTTGTTAGCGTGGACGGTAATGCCGCAGTCGGGAAGAGCGTTCGCGGATGCAACGACGTCCGCCTCAGCCGGGACGAATCCGGGGATCGTATTAACTATCCTCGAATCGATAGCTCGTAATCCAATTAACGTTACACGCGACGGGGCGGACGGGAGGAGAAGGCGCGAGCGAGCACGCTGATCAAAAGGATTGATCTCGCGCGGGAGCGAGCCGTCCCGTTATAATTGCTTCGACTACCAGTGTTAACGACTTTGCAAATTAAGGAGAGAATTCCATTTCCGATTGACGAGTCCTGGCCGTAACGGCGGGCGCGCCTTCATAAATCGCTGCGGAATCGCCGCGGCGATACGATTCGAAACGCGCGCACGAACGCCCGTGAACGTCGTTCCCTCGTTCGTTCCTTCGTTTAGCACGGCCTCTTCCTGC
Organism: Dinoponera quadriceps; assembly: GCF_001313825.1. Lineage (NCBI taxonomy): Eukaryota > Metazoa > Arthropoda > Insecta > Hymenoptera > Formicidae > Dinoponera > Dinoponera quadriceps. The sequence continues at coordinate 274,895 of NW_014555488.1, forward strand.
ATGATAACTCAGCGGAGGCATCAGATTATTCTTTTGTGACAATCTTCCGTAACAAACTATTCTCTTCCTTGCGAACAGGAGCGCACTTCCTGCAGTATCAATATTCGCCGGGATAATCACGTTCTCGTTGTTCCAATCGCGATACGCGAGAACGCGAGGAATGCCCAGGAACAGATTGCGTGGCTCCGAATTGATAAATGCGGAAAAACTGGATCCGCAGAATCCAATCGTGTAAGCAATAAGTAATCTGCTCGTCGCCGCGTTCGTTTCCGTAACATATCACACTGTATTCCGCTGAAACACAAGGAGAAAAGAAACGGACACAGCTTCTGCGAGATTTCGTCACGAATTTTCAATATGTTACGCGATTATTATCGATTTGAAAGTAAATCATTTAACCGACGTTCCTGGAACCTCGGCGACCGAGAGCAGAGGCGAGAGGTAAATGCGTACGAGGAGCCTGCCGCAGGACTCTTCCGACGAATATCGGGCTGTATCATTGGCCGGTGTCATGCGTTGAAAACGAACCTCCGCTCCGGAGGTTCAACGCCTGCCGGAGGGAGCCGGAGAGGTAAGGATCCAGGTCGCGGCACGCATGAGCGCGCACGCTGCGCGGAATTATTACGAAATGTCTCTCGGAGGCCCGGCGTGTTCGAGAGCGCGCGCTCTCTCGCGGACCGGTCGCGCGGATTTACATAGGTCGTCGTCGTGATTGTTCGCGCGGCGATGCGAGGTCGAGCCGAGTTATTAATGGGGAAAACTACGAGCGCGCGACCGTTCGATATTGCCGCCCACGGGAATCGGCAGCACGCGAGCGATACCCACCGCGCGCGGGGCTCGACGACGCCGGCGAAAGGTGACCGTCGTACCCTTCCTCTCTTATCAGCGACGGGCGCATCCCTTCCGTGGCTAAAGCGCGTCTAAAGTTACCGGCCAGCCCCCGTCCCCCCGCGACCGACCGTCCGTGATAATCCCGTCTTGTCGCGCGGATTTCAACGCGCGGCGTTACGCTCTCCTCCTTGGCCCGCCTGTACCGAGCGAGAGTACCGGTGTGTGTCCGAGTTGACTCTGTCATGAATGAGATAATGGACAGTGTGCGTTACGTTATTTGCATGTAATTCGATCGGATCGCGTATCGTCGCGGCGTCGGCCGCCGTTAATTCCGGACAGCGACGATCGCGGCGCGCTCGCTAGCGTAACGCGAGACGAAAATGAGAGCCGATGCGTCGATACACACGCACACACGCGCAGCCCTCATTATCGTTATTATCGTTATCATCGCTGAAATATCGTCCCTCGCCTATCGTCAAGATTCCGATCGTACAACCCGATCTAATAGCGACGCTGTAGAATCGGGACTCGATGTTCTCGCGAATAACAACGGCCGGAACGATAACAGCGAGCCTCCGGTATGCCTGCGATTTATTAATTTACCAATGAATCGTGCAAATGACAAACGGTGCGAGTGATGAGTGGAATTTTGTCCGGGTGAGGGAAAAAACCGAGTGAAAATTTATTCGAACAATGCTCAACTCTGCGAATCCCACGACCGAGAGAGAGAGAGAGAGGAGCGCTATAATTCCAGGACACACGAACCCTTTCGAGACTAAAAGTATACATGAGAGCAGCAAGCACATTGATGAATTGATATAATGAAAGTGAATAGCTATATAAATCAAGTTAAGCGGTAAATTGCTCAATAATATAGGATAGTGTTCCTTAGAATTAGGTTAAGTTAGTAAAGATTTTCAGAGAGGAGAGGAGGGACAGCTCCGAGTGAGGAAACGAGCGGAGCCGGGGAGCGGCGCGGCCACGACGGTAATCGGCGGCGAAAGGCGCGACGTACAACCGCGTCTCCGTCGTCGTCTTTACGCATTCGTAGTAACCTAGAAACGAGCCGGTGGCGCGTGCTGCGTTGTGTATCGGCGGCGGTGTGTGTATGTACCATAGCGTACACGTAGTGGCACGGCATCACGTGTGTACACGCGTGTATTACGGTGCATTACTTTCGCCGTTCGGTGAACCACATCAATGCCATCGCGAGCACGGCTGGTTGGCCGGCCGGGCAGCGCTGGACGAGGAGACGCCGACAGGACGGAGGGACCGCTCGGAGAGAAACTGGTCAACTGGAACCGGAGTTGGTGCTACCGCGCGCGCGGAGAGCTGAGCCGTGCCGAGGAAGAGGACGTGGGTTCGCCCAAGACAGCTGGGCAGATACGTCGGCCCACGCCGCTCGTAACGTATTGCACTATAAAGTGCAGGACACGGCCAGCCGATGGCTGCTCCTCTCGTCCTCTTCCTCTTACTCTGTTCCGCGTGCGGCGAACAAACCAGCCCCTTTTTTCGCTTCTCCGTCCGCGCCGAGGGAGATGCGTAGGAAGCGAAAGGGAAAACGTTGCTAAATGCGCACAGCCAGCCAGGTAGGCGCAGGCAGGTTGAAGAAATCTCAGCGACGAGAGAGAGCCGTCCAAGCGACCTTTGGACGCGAGAGAAGGAAGGAAGGCGCGTCCCGAAGACGTCGATATTGTTAAATCGTAAAAGATCCGAAGATCATCGGGTTGACAATGGATCCCGAGGAACCGACACTCCTCGGGGATGTCTTTCTAACGGGCGGGAATATCGGCGCGGAAGTACCTGAAACAGGTAGCCGAAGGCATTGTTGTTGCGAACTGCATCTCAATACGCAAATGCGAGAACGGGCAGGGAGGAATACCGCTACCGGCTATGCCGGATTCATTTCTGCCTTCGTCCCGAATAAGAACAGCGTAACGTCGCTCCTCTCCCCCGGGCTACATTACATTGCAACGCACACGTTTCACGCGAGGAATCGAAAGATAGCCGCGATGAGCGATTAACGGAGCGAAATTACGTTACAGTTATTTCCCCAGGTAATCCGCTTCCTTGCGCGGTCGTACCCGGCTTCCTGGAACTATCGCGTAAGGAAGAACGCGATCCTCCGACGCGACGGTGGTCGCCGTTTTAACAAACGCGATCTAAATATCGCGCGCATTTCGCGTTTCACAGCGGCGCCCCATCCTATCCGCGAATTTATCGTTCGCGCCGACCGCGCGTCGTTGCTTCTCCGAGACGCCGTCTGAGGCTCGCCGGGATGAAACTATAAATTGTCCGCTTCGCGCCGTAGCATCGTCGAAAGAGAGAGAGAGAGAGAGACAAGGAGAAGGACAAAGTGTCGGTATATTTAATGGTAGTTAAGAGGGAACGAACTGGTATTGGTACAATTCTGTCCGGAGCGGCGCGCGTACGCTAGCTGGCCCGCGTCGGTGTGCCGGCGCGTCGGTGTTGGGCTATCGATGGTGGGGTATGATGCAGGTGTTGGCCTTGGGCTCTCTAACACCAAGCCTACAATCTCTAAAGCTCTCGCCTATATACGTGCTTCTCGCGTACGTTCCGTACGCACCAACCACCAACACCGACACCACCGTCGTCCCGAGATATAAACCCATAACGCAACACGCCGCGATCTACCGGGCCTTTGTTTAGGTGGCACTCGGTGGCTCCAAGTAGTTCTTGGCTTTGCGAAACGCGAGAAACTCGTTGAATTCGCGACGGTTCGAGCCGCCCTGCGGCTCTCTCTTGCGTGCGTTCTCGCTCGATTCGACGACTCGTCGGGAAACGGCTTATGCCCACCTACCCCCCTCCCTCTTCACGCCCACGCGATCAAGGATTTCGACGCGGGGATTAGAACGGGTAGTGCAAGGACAAGCGACTTTCCAGCGAGAAGAGAGATCTATCATTGAATTAATAAGTTTCAAGGGGGCCGGCCGCGATATGGCTGTCTCGCGGTTCACCGATGACGGGTTACTGGAACACCTTCGTCCCTCTTTCTCTCTCGAGAACGCTCTTCCACGTTCATGAATCACTCGGTCGAGTCGATTGCACCATCGGGAACGGACGTTACCCTCGAGCGCGAAAAGCGCCGAGAGAGAGAGAGAGAGTCCGACTTTCCGCGACCGCTTCTCTGCCGTAAACACCATCACGGCGACGATGACGCCGGAGGGACTCGCATGAATATGCACGCGACCCCGCGGCTGCAAACCGCCGAACCACCGGCGGCAGAGGCGTCGGGAGACCGACGGCGTCAGCCAGACCGCCGTGGATTTATCTCGCGGCCGGCGTACGCGACGCGAGGCCGCGACCATTAAACGTTATCGCGTATATTGTGATTATTCCGACACGGCGAGCGAGGGGTGCGCTTTCATGCGAGGCACGTAGAGGACGCGCCTACGGCGCGCGTAAGCTGGAACCCGACCGATCGGCGGAAGGCCTTGGAGAAAGTAGACGGCCGGGCAGGTCATCATCGGCGGCGTCAGCGGCGACTACGAGGCGAGCGAGCGTGCATCTCGCTTAGCGTACACACGCTGGCTTTCCAGCATCGAGCGGGAATAAATTACTGACGGTACCGTTACTGTCTCGCCCGGCCACGCCGCGTTTGCTCCGCCGTAGCGGCCGAGAGACGCGCTCGGGACTTCCACGATCGAGAGGACGCACGAGCGAAAGCAAATATTTGCTGTAATAATATCGCTATTATTTGAAATGAACTCGCGGGAAAGCGCGCCAGGTGCGATCAATATGACGGAAAGTTCAGTAAGATGAGTCGCGGGTTAAGCAACGGATAAGAGGATTCCTGACAATTTCAAATTTTGATGCTGCTTTGTGACGTTCTTAAGGATAGCGCTTATTAAGATGGCTGGATATAGACTGATAACTTTGACGGACACTTGTTAACTTCTCTTTCTCGAACTTCTTTCATTCCATATATTTAATTTTAACTAGCTAGGTTAAACAACTTTTTAACGTTGAAACAGAGAAAGGAAATTCACGACGGGCTTCATCGGGGTCAATTGTATCATAGAATGAGAGTTTTATACGGAAAAAGTGCCGGATTCGATTCATTTTTACTTGGAACAGGTAAATATTATTCGAATATAGAACAAACTGCTACGTATCGGAATAATATTATTTACTTGAATCCAATACTTTTTTCTATGTGAGGCGAAAATTTTGATTCGGGGGCGTCTTTTGGATCGGCTCTTTGAATTTTTCAAAAGATTTCAGGACACGATTCCAAATGAGTGTCACCCGAGTCGCCGTTTGGAAATGAATCCCACCGACTTGGATTGATTCGCCGATACCGCGGAACGTTTCACGGAGTGTTACATTCGGCACCGGCGTCGGTATCAATCGCGACGTGGGCACGAAAGAAATTGAACGATAATTTACCGGTCGTCAAACGCGCGTAGCGCGAACGACGCGAGGGATGTGGAAATAAATTATTGTCAATAAGCACGGGCGCAATTTGCCTCTCCCACGCGAACACCTGGAACGGTTTATGCGCGACCGAAGGGTGTATTGCGTCAAGCGGTTTCATCATTCTGCTCACGGCTTCTCTCCGTTGCGCTCGCGCGACAATGATGGGATATTCCGCGGATTCCTCGCGCCAAGTCTCTCGCCAGGAAATCCTCGACGTTCGTTTGCGTCAACCAGCTCCTGTCGCGAACACTTTTCGCCGCGATCGCATTGTTCGCGCAGGTCCTCGATATTATGCTCATGACGCCTCCGAGGGATGAGCAGAGACGCATTTTCCTCGTTTCTCGACGGGAGAGAACTGAAGGTTGTTCTGAATAAATATAGTCGCGACCACCACCGACACGCACCCAATAAATATAAAATATCTCACGTAACGCGTAGCCGACGAGGAAAATAAACGTGCGCTTTCTTTGGTTAATGATAATAAAATCGAGACGAGAGGAAGGCTGCTTGAAAATTATCTACGATCGCGCGACGCAGACGATTAGACGTCGAAGATAGAAGGAGAGGTCGGACTGAAATTCCGCAGGATCGGTGAGTCTGGTGGACTTTGATGACGGAGAGAAAGAGATGCACCGCATAGATAACTATATGTATCCAACCGACCCGATAACAATAACAGCTCGGAACACAACGTGACACGTGTTCCGGACAGACAACGCTGATACGAAAAATAAACGTCTCGTAAAATACAGAAAAGGCGGTTTCGACACGCGCATTATCGCCCGCTTCAGATGCGCAATAGAAAACCGAGCGCGATATTCCGCCGGACTTTTCGTTCACATTACCAAACAATTCTTGATTCTCACGAAATTGCAAATTTCCTCGTTTGTTCGCTCGTTTCGCGCACCGACGTCGCTTGTCGCGCGAATATTACGTCAGGAGCGCGATCCAATTATTATTTACTCTTCCCGCGTGCCCGCCGAGCTGCGCAGAAAAAGGTGAAAGAAGGAAAAAAGAAATCCAACGAGCGATTACCGCAACGACTCACTTCAAAGAGTCACCACTGCACGCGCGTCACCATCGGGAATTATTGCCATTATGCTCTGTTGGGATAATTATCGGTTGCGCGGGTAATAACACGCCTGAGACCGCGTAATGATACGCATCTCGTGACAGACAGTGTACGCGTATGCAGCAATGCGTATTATGTACTCAAGACTTAATGTTGGCTCCGCACATACATTTCGTATCATTTTCAGGTTTTCACGCTGTTCTCCCCGAATCCAGGGTAAAATTAACCCTCTAATGGTAAGGTTGAGTCAGATTGATCCCATGGCTTCGTTTATTTTACAGCGTGCACGCACTGTTTCTCTTCTTAAGGAATATTTTATGTTATTATTTACTTCTTTTACCCATTTTGCACCTTGACTATACGAAAATGAATAAAGCCTCTGCTTTATTGAGCATGGGATCGGATTCGACCCCGCTTATTTGGATACATTGAAAATCCTTTTTGCCAATAGAAGGTTAAGATCGGCATAGCCGGTCTCGTCTGATGCGCGTGCGTGTCCTTTTTCGTATCTAGCTCGGCAACATTATTTTCCCCATGCTGTCGATTGTACAATATTTTACGGAGCGAACGGTGTGGGCCAATCAGGGTCACCGAGAGCTCGCGGACTCTGTCCTGCGAGATGTTTACGTCGACGATGATCGCCGATGGTGAAGTCGCGAGAGAGAGAGAGAGCTCCAGTGTGGAGCCGACTTAAGCTTCTCGTGACGACGCTCGCGGTCGAGCAGTGCGCCTCGTGACGTCAGTGGTGACCACGTGCTGAACAAGAGGGAGAGTCGGGTAGAGGAGGCTCTCCATGCCTCTCGTATCGTATGGAGCGTGGCCCGGGGATCAAGGACGGTTTTACTCGCGAGAAGCGGAGCCGCGTGTCCCTGCATCTCGTCGTGATGCAGCGGCGGCGAGGAGAGCGGGGAAAGGAGACGAGAGAGAGAGAGAGAAAGATGAGAGGAGGCTCGCGCGCAGGGGGCAAGAGTGGCCCGTGAGGGACGGCAAAGAGGGACGCGAGGAGTGAGGGGCCAGCGATGAGGGGAAAAAGAAAGGCTGCACAAGCGAAGGAAAGAGAGAGAGAAAGAGAAAAGAGAGGAAGAGAGAGAGGGGGGGCGGCCCGAGTTATAATGCTCCGCTCGTCCACTGTCCCGAGGAGGTGATGGGCGAGGTGAGGCGACGGGAGGGAGACCGGCTGGAGGATAGAGCAGGAGGGACAGAAAGGGTACTCGCTCGCTCCAACCGCTCTCTCCCGTCTCTTTCTTATACGAGTTTGCCTCAGCAGCGTCCCTCCAGTCCCTTCGTCCTCCTTGCTCTCTGCGAGGAGATAAAGAGAGGGACGAAGAAAGGGAAGGGACCGGGCAAAAAGAACGTGGCAAGAGCGGCGAAGGGAGGACGCTGGCGGAGGAGGTGGAGGAGTACCAGGAGGGCGCAGGGGGAAGTTAGGAAAACGTGTCCCAGCCTGCACGACCTGGTCCGTGGTACATTCCCTGCCAAGAGTTCCGATCATAACAAAACGAAACGCACTGTCGTAACTCGAGGAGATCGTATAAGAGACGCGGTGAAAAGACGGTGGGATTCTAGGCGACGTCTTGAAGGAGCGGACGAGAGACTCCTTGTCAAAATAAATAGCGCAGTGTCCTTGTTATTTGAACAAACAATTGGCAATCGACTCCGATCACACTCGACCCGTTTCTCTTTCTCCGATCATGATAATTTCCTTGTGTACGGAGCAACCGACCGCACTACGTCGCGGGATGTAAATGGCGAACGGCTCGAGACGACGCGCGGTGTCGCGCGAGAAACCATCGGAATCTCCGTCGGCGTTGAGACCGTGCCGGTCGGTTCGATTGATTTTCGAAGAAACGAAGCGCGCCGATATTTTACGCGAGCGCACCTCTCGAGCGCGCCTGATCTCGCGAGAAAAGAGTCCCGAGAAAAGAGTCTATAAATATTAACCCGCCAAGTGGTGCTGGGCGCAGCCACCGCATCTGGATGCGATCGCGGTTATGCAAAGAGATTTCCGAGAGAAATTGTGCAAAAAGTCCGGCGCTGCACACGGTGCAACGACTCGGCGTACGATTCGGCGCCGAATCGCGCGGAGAGTCGTGGAACGTGCGGGAGAGGATTCTTTTTTGTCGTGGCGAGAGAGGGAGGAGGAGGACGAGGCGGCGGGTGGTGATGATGATGATGATGAGGGGGCGAGGGAGGAGGTTAGGGAAACGTGTCCGAGCTTGCACGAACCCGTACAGTCTTGTCAGTGAGTTTCGAAGATAACACCGAAAGGGCAAAGCCGGGGATTAGCTCGACGTAATACGACGATCTTCTCGACCGAAAGACTCCCACCGACTCTCCGCTAATCTTGACTTTGTTCACGAAAATCCGTGAAATTTTTCCCGGTATGGAGGGGCGTTTTCCGAGAAGGAATATCCTGTTGCCTGCGAGGACGGCCCGCAAGAGCAAACGGAGCAGGTAGAATCGCGTGCGTGCGCGTGTGGGTGCGTGTCGGTGGTGGTCGCGACTATATACCGGTTTTAAATTACCATAAGCCCTTAACCCTGCGCGGACTAAATTATTTTGCACTCTTGTCCGAGCCAGCCTCACAGTGACCGGCTACGGTTTCGCTGTATTGAGCGTCGTATTCTGTTTATTTTTGCATTTCATCCTCGCTCTCTGCTCCCCCCCCCCTTCCCCCTTCCTTCCCGGCCGACTAGACGCTTCGAGATTCGCGCGCGATTGACAATCGCACCGACTCGATCGAAATCGAGGCAAGAACATAATAAAATCAACTTTATATTATGTTCTGGGGACAAATCCTCTAAGAACAGCAGTTTAGATTAATACACGATAGAGACGGACATAAGAAAACATTAAAGGAAAATGCAATCGAAGTGTCATTAGCTAATTGATGATATACAATGTCGAAAGGCGGAGGGAAAGAAAAAAACAAGTGGTGGATAAAAAAGAAATTAGCGTGACGTTTACGACGAGTCCGCGTGGCGAGCCATTACGTAATAATATAACGGCGTGAAAGAGTCGGATGCGTATAAACCCCGCGATGAGCTCGCTTGTTAACCGGTGATAACGATCGTGACAGATACCGCATTAGAGCAACCGCTGCACATCCGTTAGATCGTTATCAGACGGAAAATCTCCGAGCCGAGCGAGCCGGCGAGTCGCTTTCGTTGCTTTTGTTGGCCGCATAAATTCATATATTGCCGGGATTGCTCGCTCGCGAGTCCCAATGATAGGTTGCATTCGCGTATTTCGCATTACCGTGCAAGAAAAATTCGGACCTGCTCGAGCGAACGAAGGAGATGATTGCGCTGACCTTGAAGGCTTCGCGTCAGTGCACAGCCATAACTGAACCGCGCGTTATTGCGATACTTTCATAGTGCAACCGCCACGACGTGACAATAAACTAACGGCCGGGCTGATGCCGCGCGCTGTTCATCGCATTACCTCCTCCTGTTACGCCTTTTTGCCTCGTTCTTCTCTCTTCCTTGACATTATTCAAGATGCGACATAACTCCCGGCCGGTATAATCGCGCCGGGACAACGGTACTTTCTCTCTCTTTCTTTTTTTTTCTCTCTCCTTCTCTCTTACTCGACACAGTCCCCAGAAAGATTATCTTCCTATTTATTGTTCATAATTCATGCGCGCGCGGTTAATTACGTTATCGCGATTCTCGTCGCACGGCGAGAAATAAATACAAAATACGAGCGAACGTTTCTCATATTTTTTGCGCACCTCGAATATCGTATGAAATTCCTATTTTTATACACGGGTTTCGCACACATCGCACATATTTTTCCGAATAAATCGCGCAAATGGAGGTTTTCATTTATTTTATTTATTTTGCGGAGATTCGCGACAAGATTCGCGATTTTTGTACGCGTGTCCGATACAGCGGTGACCCGGAGCGCGGGACGAGGTGTATTTCCGTTCCGAAGCTTCTGGTCGGAGCCAATGAAACGCATCGTCGGGTAAAGTGAAGTTCACTTACGCGTCATGCTCGTGCAAGGCCGGTAAAAGTAACAGGAGCTCACGTCGGCACGCTCGAAATGCGAGTCGAAGTCAACCGAGACTTTACGGAATATTTCTTTCTCGTCCCACCTGGAATCCCCATTGTCCTCGAAACAACGCACCTCTTCGCACTTCCTCCTTTCGCCTGCGACGAATGTCCCTTCCCCCCTCTCTCTTTCTCCTCGAAAAGTTATCCCCGCGAGCTACTGTCGATGCTCGTGATTTTAAAAGCGACATTGCGCAGTCGCAATTAGTCGATGCGAAGCAATTACGGCGGTGTATCCGTCACGAAGAACGCATTGCGTTCGCCGATACCTTCGTACAATTTTCGCCAAGCTTCGTGCGCATGAATATTCAACGGAATTTGTCAGACTCGAGCATCCTCGTCTAAAGAGAGCAGTCGGTACAAGGAATAATTATACCGCGCGAATACGCGAAAGGATCGACGTCGGGATTATGGGAGCTGAAGAGGAAGGTGGACAAGTGCGCGCGTTGCGAGATCGATCAATCGTCGAAGACGACGACGATCCGATGCGAATTGGTATACCGTCGCAATTATTCGCGTGAGTTCCTATCGAGACTTAGTATCGCGTTACGGCGTGATAAAGTCGAGGTCTTCCGCACACTATCGGTAGGTATTCAATTTCCGAGAGATCCAGGACGCCGGAGCTTCCGCCTCGAGCTCGTAAAATGCGCGTGTACGACAATCGCGGCGATTCGAAGGCAAAGATCGCAAGCGTAATGCTCGCATAAAGTCCTGTTCATAGCGTTCCCCGGCGGCAGATAAGACCTTGAGGAAGGTCAGTGTACAAACTGGGCGCGCGGGAGGAACAAAAGCGGTCGGCCGGGATAGAACGGGAAAGAGAGAGAAAGGAGAGTCGAGTATCCGAGGGAAGAGTCGCGACGTGCAATTGAACAATTCCCGCGGCGGAAACTCGGATGGAAAGGGCGGAGTGCGCCGTTTCGCGGGATATCAAAACCGTTGTCGTGGTCGTGGTATCGTCTCGCGGCGCCTTCGACGACGGCGCGTCTCTCTCTTCGCGAGACTTCCTCGAGCGCGACGCGGTTGTCCTAGGATAAGACGGTGTCAGGACCTACCACTACGTGCTGTCGCGTCGACGTACAGGACGTACGAGAGAGGAAGGGGAGGGAGAGAGAGAGAAAACGAGTGGCCGTACGAGACCTTTAGCATTACCAAGTCAAATACAGCGAACGTTGCTCGCCGTCGGAAAAATGGCGAGGATGCGGGAGTCAAGGAACCCCGACCGACACACGGTTGCTCGCGGCCCGCCGACTAGGAGGTGATTTTCCGCGCGCGGTAGTCTCGCTTTCAATTTACAGGAACGACATCGGCGCGTGTATCCCCGGGTATCGCCTGGGACGCTTCCTCGGGGAGACACGCGGAGAATTGAATTTCCCGTCGACGGGGAACGAAACGCGGGGGCTGAAAACTCCGCGCCGAGCGGAGACCGAGTTTTCGCGCTCGCTGACATTTGTCTCGGGCGAAACGGTATCGAGTTCCAGGTGTAATGGGAGAATGGAGAAAGAAAGGAAGAGGGAAGAAAGAGTGTGACATAACGACTCGACGCGCAAAAGCAATCCACCTTCCAGCCGAATCGCCGCGCGTACGCGTGGCGCAGGCCGAAGGTGCGAGCGAGCGAGCGGACCCAATGGGAAAGAGACGAGAGACCGGGGGAGGGAAATCTTGCGTCAGAGATCGCCGACGGAGAGCTGTTGGCATTTTGCGCACCGTGCCGCGTCGTGTTGTGCCGCGGCTCTACGCTCGAAAGTTTATCGTCCTATACTCGGATCGCCGTTATGCACTCGCGGCCGCGGCGATCATACGGCGACGGGACTCTCGCGACCGCGGACGAGAAGAAATTGTCGTTCGATTTTCATGGCTCGGTAATTCGCCGACTCGAGCAGCAACACGCTGCGTCTCTTCGTTACGATGCGTTTCGCAAGCGGATTCAGGCGAACAGCCTACTCGGAGGTACCGCGACGACGGAGTCGCCTCGATAATCGATCGGCGACCGCTCGTCCCAGCTAATTATGATTTTGATCGTTAATAAGCGATGCCCCGATCTCGGCTCGCTCGGTGCCGTATAAGCAGCGCCAAGTACGCCAAGTAACTCTGTCATTATTAAAGCCGGTCTTAACTATGATACCATGGTGCACTTATAACATCAAGGCCGCCGCCGCGCCGACATGAAATCCACTCGATCGCCCGATGCCTCCATTGTATCTTCATCGACTCGACTTCGAACGGCCAATCGCCTACGTAAACATTTACGTCACGATCATTTCTATCTATAAGTAACGATTTCCTCGTCTTCAACGTTGAAATACACGGAGAAAACACTATAGTAAAAATTATAACAAAATTTCGCAATGCTGGACGATACCGCAATTATAAAAATTATGATGCATGTTGTAATGCGTTTCATTGTACGCATCACTAAATATTACAATACACATAGTAATTTCGATCATAATTTCGGTATGGTTCAACGTTACACAATTTCGTGGTAATTTTTATTACAAATTTTTACTACGATATTTCCTCCGTGCGGAACATGCGACAGATAATTTTTCCATTATTGAATCACGCACGTTAGATTTTTAATACGTTAACCGGCCCCTTTTTCCCCAGTGCCGAATTAATTCGCGATTCGACATTGACGACGCGCACGGAGATCATCGCCGGCGACCGGTGTCAGGTGGACGTTACCGTGGACGTTAAACGGATTACGCGATCTCCTCCACGACGACGTCGTGACGGTGCGTCGCCGTTTCCCCGATTCCGCTCGGAACGGCTCTGACGGTCGAAACGGCGCATCGACTTCCGTGACGCAATCGCTTCGCGGTGTTCCTGACCTGCCTCCGTTTTCTTCTCCCTTTTTCCTTCCTTTTCTTTCTTTCTTTTATCCCCCACCACGAGCGGACGGGCGATCGGCCAGTCGGTGGCCGAGAGCCAAGTAGTAACCGCGATCCGAGCATAGGCCTCATAACGACGAACAACCGGTAGGTTGTAAAGCCGTCGTAACTCCCGTAGGATAAAAATCCTGGCACACGCTCTCCCCGGGTATATCGCCACCGGTGATGGCGGTGGCGGCGGCGGTGGTGGAGGCTGCTGGCGGCCGGCTGGTGGGGCCGGCGAGCAAGACCGGCCATTTCTTGGCTTGCGACACCCTCCACGGGAGAGACCAGCGTTTTCCGCTCCTTGGCCTTAATTAACATCTGACACGAGTCCGCCGGCCGTCTCCGCCGCCGGTGCCACCGATCCCCCGCCGGACTACCGACGTCGTACCTTCCTTCTTTTTCTTTCCTCCCTTTTTATTTTTTCCTTCCTCTCTTCCTTCGCCTTCTAATGCCGTTTAATTGCTTCCCCGGCTGTTGATAGATGGCTGAAAGAAGTGCTGACCAACGGCTACGCTTGCTTAACCCTGAACGTCGTTTTGCCAGGTGCGAGAGGAACGATAGCATCTCGTGCTCGCGAGCGACTGAGCGCGCGCGCGCGCGGAGATATTTAACTCTCCGTGAAAATTCACGGAACTGATATCGCAATGACATTCTCCGAACGTCGTATGCCGTTCATTACGACGTAATTGACGCCCCGTTACGTTTCCGAGTGAGAAAATGAGGCCCTCTCGTCGAAGAGCGACGTGCGAAGAAACCCGGAGAGTGAGATTTAGTTTCGCCGCTCGCGAAATGCCTTCAATTTTGTTGGGACGTACGAATAAAATTATATAATATGAAAATATTATTTTTTATGTTTCTTTTATTAATGTTATATTTATGCATCAGTTGATCTAATAGAGATGCACAGATAATAGAGAAAGGAAACACACGTGTAAAATATGTCAACTTTAGTTACAAATGTCTCAGCTCTCGAATGGTCAGCCTTTTTCTAATTGCACGGGGCAAGCACGAGTCAGATAATATTTCAATGCATACGCCGCGCAAGTTTCATCGTATTTTTATTGAACTCATTTCACCTTACAACCTCCTTTAAAGTGGAATAACTTTTGATCCAGACTCTGAATTGCTGTCAAACTTTGGTGCCACTTTAAAATACGGTATAGATCAATCTGTAATTTTTTCATAATTTCTACTTTATTTTGACTCATGAGCAACAACATCCATAAAATTGCACGCGACGTAAGCGAGCGGAGAAACACACGCGCGCACGGTTCGAATTGTAAGGAGCAAGTCACGTTCTTAATCACGTGCTTTCCAGAGAAGGCAGTTCGCCAGCCTAAAGTGCGGCTCGAAAGTCGGAACCGAGCTCCGATTGTTTTATCGCGCGATATTTACGCGAATGATATATTATACGACGGAGCCACGACAATGAGCACTGGTCGTTCGGGTGAGCGAGCGAGGGAGGGAGGGAGGGGGGGAGGGGGGAGAGAGAGCGCGAAACCGCCGTCAGGTAGCAGTCGAGAGTGTCGAGATGCGAGATCGCGATTGCGCGTGCGATCGATAAATCAACGAACCGGGTGATCGATCATAGTAGCGATCTCGGCGCGGTTCCCAACGTTGGACGGCGATTAGCAGGGACGTTCGGATAATTAGTATATATTCATCGCGGCTGAATTGCGCAATCCCGGGTCGCGGTCCGAGCGCGATTCGTCACTCGGTTCGGCGCGCGACCGACTGGCCGTCGATGCCGAAATGAAATTTATCCTCGCGATGCATCCCGAAATTGATTTCGTTCGCTGCCCGGCCTCGCCGCGGGCTCGTTCGGCTATACGATTAATCGCGCCGTGTCGCGAAATTCCGAGGTCGAGGCTCGCTAATAAAATCAAAATAGCGGGAGGCACGCACGCATACATGCGCCTGTTTATCGCACGGGGGAAGGGGAGGGGGGAGGGATTTCTTCGAATAGATTCTCCGACTATCGGGCGACGATAACATCGGCTGATTGTGTGGGCACTCCGTTATAACGAATTAATTATCGACGGGTCGAAACTGACTCTCCGCGCCGAGCGAACAGTCGCGGCGAGTGATAAACGCGCAGAAATGCATGATAAAACCTTAATTCCTGCGTCGGAGCAAAGCGTGAAGCGCAGCGGCGATATCGATCGCGCGAATGAGCAGCCGTGAGAAGCGGAAATACAGGCGAAGACGCATCCGTGAACGTCGTTCCTCGCTGGAAACGAAGGAAAAGCCGAGGTCATCTCAGAAGAGCGCCCGTGAGCCGTCGGCCGAATGCGAAGGGAAACAATGGTCCCGCTGGAAATGATCATTTTTACGCCGCGCGCGGAACCGACGAGTCCGCCGATTGCGCTTCGACTTACGCGAGGTCTCATTGTTCCGCGGCAACGACGTAGCGCGCTTGGCGGCTCTCGTAGTAACCTTGGCCCCGTTATTATTTGCTAATCTTCGCGTTATGCGATCTCGCGCGGCGAGGGAGAAGAGAGCGCGCGCGGTTCCGCCAGCGATAGCTTTGTTTATGAATAGCTTCACTGGCCGGCGGGAGGCACGTGCGAGAAACAAAGATATCACGACGTTGATGAGAACTCGCGGTCTACGTTCGAGAACGAGCGACTTCGTGCAGAAGAAATTAATAAGCCCAACTTTTTTTTCTTTGTACCGAACACTGTTGCCGTATGTATATTGCATCTTTACATCTACGAAAATTATATCGATGAAAATTGTATGTATGAAAATTGTATCTACGGCAGTTTCTAGAGGAAACTAGGAATTACGTGTCTCATCATAGAGATGCTTATTTCCCTCCTTCCTTACCCGATTGAGAAAAGAGAAAGAAATAAGAAGCCGTCGATCGTGATACAAGTGCGAGGAGCGTTGCGCATTCGACGTCGAGCGAGGAACGGACAATTGACCCGTTGCCACTCGCAGTGGTTGAATTTCCCTTCATGCGGTAAGAGGACTTTACGCTTCGCATTATTATCTCGGAAGTAGTTCGCCGTGGCGGGCTCACGCCCGAGCGCGCGCGCGTTACGCCTCGGACTCCTCTCGCTCGCGTTCGATCGTACGCTCACGCGCTCGCTCACCACGGCCGCGCGCGCGCTCATACCGCGACGGATCGCGTAATCACTATTATCAAAGTACACAGAGGTAGCGAAATTCAGATAAAATCGCGCTGGCCGACGTTACCGGGAAAAGAGGAGAGAATAACGATCGCCGGCGGTGCTTCCAGCACGTGGTGGTTCCGCGAACTTTAACGTCCCATCGTCCAATTGCGACCGCTCCGTCCGCGCTTTGACCATACGCGCGCAACGGTATATGCACGGGACAGTAATAAGACGAGGAGGTGGAGGAGAGAAGGTGGCAAAGGGGAGGAGGGCGGGTGAGAACGGCGAACGGGCGAGAGGGGGCTCCCCTTCGAGCAATTTTCTACCTTTGTTGGGCAAGCTTGCCTCGCGTCGCGCTGCAACAAGGGAGGGAGCCGCGGGAAGGCGATATAAACGAGGCCTGATGCAATTAGTTTTACGAGAGAGAAAAAGAGAGAGAGAAGGAGAGACGGGGGGGTAGGTATAGGTATATAGGTGGCTACCGAGGCATTAAAGTGCCACTAAGGCAGACACGCTCGCGCTTTAGTGCTTCTGCGTACGTTACCGCCGACGAGTCGTAATCGGACGGTCGCGGGGAGATTTAGCTCAGGGCTAGGCGAAAGTATCGGCACGGACGATCGTGCGCGGATCTCTCTCTCTCTCTCTCTGCTACCGACGCAGCAAGGGTTGAATTATGCGCGGTACCGATGATCGTTAAGATTGCAATTTAGTCGCTTCTAGACGGCGCACGCTGGGAGAGGCGAGGAGAAGAAGAAGGAGGAGAAGAGAGAAAGAGAGAGAGAGAGAGAGAGAGAACCGGCTGTGAAGCAGCACTTTTAGAGGCAATCGTCGTAAAATGAATGATCCGAGGCGGATTCCTCGCGCCGGCGGCGCGCGGTGAATTTCGCGGAGTCCCGTTAGCACGACGCGCGACGGAATTGAAGGAAAAATCGGCCTCGATTTCCCCCGTGAGGGGGACTCGATCGCGAAGATTGAGAATCGAAAGCGGCGAGACGCGGTCTTGCGCAAGATATCAATCGCGCGCGGATACCTGCCGCGCACGTGCAACAATGTCGCGTATATTTCGCGGCGGTAAGGGCTCAATTATACGAGCCGGTGATGATCGTTAAGATTGCGATTTAATTCCTCTCAGACGACACGAGGCGCGCGCGTTCGGCCTGCGAGGACGGGGTTCACTGCCGTTCGTAAAACGGCCCGACGCGGTAGGCGGTAAAGTTTCTAATATCTAACGAATGCAACGATGCATGAGCAGTATGACGCGTAGTAGCGCTACGCTGTGCACGCTGGACTGCGTAATCGATCGGTTTCTTTTCAACAGAATAAATTAATTTGCTCGATTGACGCTAACTTTTTAAACCGACGTTATGCCGAAAACGAGAGGAGCCGGAGCTGAGATTCATTGAAACGCGAAAGAATCTTTCGCTAATAATGAACACTCGGGAAAATAAACGTATCTCGCCGATATCTGCGAATGGCGATAGCGCGCGCGTATATTATCTCGCCCGCAATGCGAATCCGCGAGTGTCTCGACCTGTGCGTTTCGCGACGCGGGGCGACCGAAAGAGAACAGATAATAAACCAATTTTGAGGTAATGTGCCGAGGAAACTCGTTAAAGGCCCGTAGTTTCGTGTGCGCCATTAGAGCGACGACTCGTGACTTTCGCAATGCGAATAATAATTTTCCTCGGCCTGCCGGTTTCTCTCTCAAAGCGAAATTAACAGGGAGCCTTTCCTTGATTGGTGCCCCGTACGTGTTCCTAGTTCATTAATAACGACGACAGAGCGGAGCTCCTCCTTCGGTTCGATTCGCTCGATTGTCCGACTTTAATAAGTAATAATTTCGCTCCCTTGCAATTGTACGCGTTCGCGCACATAAATAGTAAAGCGTCAAGCGAACTCCAAAATCCCTTTGTATTTCGTGAAAAAATCAATCACGGCGCACACACGCGTCGTGACAAAACGCGTCGTTGAAATTAGTCCGCCCACCGGTAGGAAAATCGAATTCGTCGTTGTTGCCGTCGTCGAAACACGCGCGCGCGTTTTGCAATCGTCAACGCTTGCGTAACGCGTGAAATATTACATAAGAAAATACATACATCTTTAATCCGTTTATTCAAAGTAAAGCTTACGTAAGCTCATACTCACAATGATTGATTAACAGCCTATCGCATGATTAACTGCCTACACATGCGCTACAGCTCGGGAAATAATGCATCGTGCGTAACCGCGTAACCAATCTCACGTAATCGATCGTACGATCGCGTACGTGTGTGTGTCCATGCTCGCGCGCGCGCGTTTGATTTTGAGTACTTTGACATTAGAGTTAGATCAACTCGGAAAAATCCCTTTTTTAGTGTGTCGAGTTGTAACGCCCAGCTACAAGGTACAGGGAGAGAGAGATATTCTTACCCAGACTAATTATTAAGACTAATTATTATCCTCCCTCCTGCAACGTAACCTTTCCATCTTCCTTCCTTGCCTTCCTTACTCGCTTACCCTAAATATCACCGTAGAAAAGAGATGGCCGACTTTCGACGTAATTCGAGCGACTGTCGATACATCGAACTCAATGTCGCTTCTCTATTTATATCTAAGACTCTAACATTGTTCGTACGAAGCTGGGCTTGACAGTGCAAGCACACGGGGCCACGAAGCTAGACTGCCACCGGTGGCCGGTCGGACGTCACGTCGAGCAGCTGAAAAGGACGTCGCATGCAAAGCGAATCTTCCTTCCGATTCGACAATGGCCGCAGGGGCCCGTACGTCGCACTCGAGATACCGGCCGCCGCCGTCACCGCTGCATTGTCTACCTGCGGTTTGCAATAATGACGACGCGGCATACAGAGAGCTTCATTTCGCGATGCCTTTGACCGACTACCGCCGCTGCGAGGGACCGCTCAAACTCCTTGTCGTCGAACGACGAATGCGATTTCCCGCGTGACGACGCGCCGTGAATCGCGCTACTCCGCGCCGCACGTATCAAATCGAGCCGTCGCATCGCGTTTATATTTCGAGAGACTTTCGGCTGGCACTCTAAGAGCGCGTCCGAAAGTCGCCCAGCATCGTCCTTTAACCCAGAGCCGAGAGAGTTGTTTCTCAAAACGGATCTCGGCTTTCGAGGGTGTTTCTCAAATACAACATAAATGAAAGCAATTGAATATAATCAAAAATAATTCAGACCAGATGATTGACATACTTTAAGGATGATTAAACAGACAGATTTCTCGGAAACAATCGCTGCTATTGACAGACTTTTGCAGGGAAATTTTTACTCATTTCTACGGTTTTAACCTATAACTATAATCTCTCCCCTAACGATTGGCTATTTCTTAGTGATAATACACTGTATTGCGCTCTCTTTAGAGAGCACTAAAAGAAAGAGACTCGCTAAGGTAAAAAGTAAAAAAAGTCACCGTTACGGTCGTTCGAAAAGCGGACTCGTTACCGTAATCGTTGCTAATTGAAAACATAACATCGTTACCGAGAGTCGTTACGGAGAAAAATCTAACGGTAACGGCGTTAGAAGTGACGCGTCATTCGCCAACCCCGCGTTTCGAGTCTCGCGCGAGCAGCGAGCGGAAGGTATCCGCGAGAAGACTGGCAGCGGGAGTGATTATCGCACGAGCGCGGCACGAATTGGCTAATTGGAGTAATCGGACGGACGTAAAGCACCGGAGCGTGGAATAAAGCGTCCTTTCATTGCGACCGAATACTTTCTCCGCGGGACAGCGCGAACTTCGCTTCGCTACCGGGCGAGGACAGGTGGGCGAAGTCTTCTCCTACGACGACGCGCGTTCAGTGTTCGAGTTTGTCGCGTTACGCAAACGAAACTTTATTCCGACCCCGGTCGTGATACCACCGGCCGACGAGCAAAGTGGAGGGGAGAAAAAGAGGATGGACGAACAATAGCGAACGCGACACGGCGATAAAAGAAGCTCGTAATCGCGCGATGACGGTCGCGACACGAGAATAAAAACTTTCTCACATGGTCGGCCAGAGGAGGAGGGCATTATCGAGCGGGTCGGCCGAGTGATAACAGGAAACCGCAGCGTTAACCGCGATGCGCTATCCGGTATCGCTCGCGCTTACGTGGCGGCATCGATAAGCGCGTAAAGTCTGATTTATGGCCGCTTGAAGTTCGGCTAAGTAGGTCGTAGACGTCGAACGCGCTCGTGCCGGCTCTGTCGCCGTCGGAGTGGATGTGTGTGCGATACGCGAGCTCGTTTCCGCGGAAATGAAATAATGTATCGCTTCCCATCCAGTCTCGCGCGCGTACATACGCACGCGGAGGATGAGTCAGCTAACGTTTGTACCCGTGTATCGTTAAAAACGGCAAGTATACTTCAGATACAAGCGTTAGGTGACTCACCGCACGCATACGCGCACGCGACGAAATAAATCCTGTTCGTAGTCGCGCGATCGAAGAAGCACCGTTGTTACCATATTCTTCGCGTCTCGTCTCTTCGCACGGACGAGAATGAAGTTCGTTCAGATTCCGTGCACGACGGATGACGATACGCACAGCGGTCTGAGATAGATATTACTTGGCTAAAACTCGCTTTCGAAAGTTTTGCCTCAAGTTTTGAAATCGAGACAAATACAATCTTACGATGTCCCGTAGCCCGATAATCACAAATTGCTGTCAATTATTATCCTTTTATCACTCATCGGTAAATGTGACGCCAAGACAATCGTTAACTCGGAAATAACTTTAGTCACACCTGTCACGATGTCAAAATTGTGCGCTACATGTTACATTAATTTAAATAGCGATTTGAAAAGAAAGTAAGATAAACGCGCGTTGAATCACTTGTGATTAACCAAATGGTTATATACTCCCCTCCTTTAAAGACATTTTCTCGCGCAGTTTCATCAAGATTCGCAGTTTTGGCCAAGAACATTTCCTTTCAAACCACTGTGTGACGTCGCGAAGAAGAGATCGCGTGCCAAGGCGAAGAGGGAGTCCCATTGTCGCGACGGAGGCACGGGAGGATCGCGAGATTTCCGAAATACGAGGTTGTTGGCCGCCGAGCGCTGTTAACAATGATATCTCGGGGGATCCGGGCAAACACCATTATTTCTGCCTATATCTGCCGCGCAGATAAGTGCGCGCGCTCGGAGAGACCTCTCTGTGTAGTCGAATTTTTCAGGAGCTCGAACGCGCGCGCTGATATCGCAAACGAACGAGGTTAGCGGCATTTATCGTAAATCTTAGGGCGAAGGCGACGGGGAGAGGGGGGGCCCACCGAAGACAGATTTATCGGGGCGCCCGTTGGAAGTTAATTCCCCGCAACTTAACCGCGGAGGATCCAACGCGACGAAAAGAGGAGTATCGCGCGATATGGGATGTTGCGTAAGAGCGAATCCGCCGCGTATCTCGTCTCTTCCGTCCGGGCGCGAACTAAATAAAAATGCGTCCGTCGCGATAAATAAAAAACGACACCGTTGATACCCCCTCATTTGAAAGAGCGACGTCGCGGTATTGCGTCTCGACTTCAAATCGCGCGTTTAACACATCGGCCGTTGGTGTATCACGCTAGTGTGATGCATCAACACTTCTGGAGGCGTCGGCATTGCGTGGGCGTAATATCAACCAGTTCTCAGAAATTAGCAGAGAAAAAGCACGAAAACAGGACTTTGTTTCTGGGCTCTAAAGTCCCCGTGTGATCGAAGGTGTAAAGTTAAAATTAACATGCACGGATGCAAATCAACGACACTTTTCTATCAAAATACATGAAAGAGGAAGAGAGAGATAGTCTTATGAAGATTATTATATATTTCCTTGCAAATCTTTTTTAAGACGTTTGGGAATTGTCGCTTCTAGAAAACCGACATACTCATGTAGCACTTGTGGAAAGTTATCAAAGAGATAAGATGAAAGCAAGTTTTTTCCTAAAACGTCCCGCAGCAATTAGCGTGTTAAGAAGGATTAATCGCGCCATCGCGTCATCGTCGAATCGACGGCGGTGTCGTCGTTGTCGTGCGTGAAACTACCTCCTCGCGCGATATTAACGTATTCAATTAATAGGCCGCCGTCGTTAGCCGCGAGACAATCGAGCCGCCATCAATTACCGGGTAAACACCTGGGGTCTCCGAGCATGGATCCAGATTTGGGAATCTCACGATGGTAGCCACGGGCTAAGTAGGTCGTGCGTATGATAATGTCGCCATTATCGCACCGCCCGTCGTCTACCGGGTCTACCGGGGGACCGTCAGATTTCGCGGGACACCTGAGTCTTTGTTAAGGACTCAATTAATTAAGAACCCTCCTACCGATCCGTCACGCGAGGGTCGAAAGGGTTACGCTTCGGCCGCGAACAGCTGATGCCTCCTTGTCAACGAGTGCGGCGAAAAAAAAAAAATAAAAAGAGGAGGAAGTCCGTTGTAGATTTATCACTCGGCTCGCTACGCGGCACACTGAGGGAGAAGCGTTGGATATTTTTGACCGTAATTGCACGCTGGAGTAATTACAGTCGGTAACTTTTAGCACAGCGAGCTAATTACGGTCAGCACAATTTTTCAAGTAAGTACTGCTGCAGTGTTAGTGACAATATGATTATATGCGTATCATTACGCAGAAAAAAATGCTAGATTCAAATAAATAATTAATAGTCTCTAACAGGCTTCCACTTGGATGCGGAAGTAATATTTATATGTTTAATCCGAAGAAAATTTACTCAACCCAGTTAAAAATTTTCCCAGGAATTTATTGGAGCGATTATTTATGTGAATCTAGCATTTCATCTGCGGCCGCTGCTTTCTTGTTAGAACAAAGATATATAAAATGTATACGAATACGAGCGTAAAATTAAATTAAATTGTGAAGGGTAGGAAAATGAAAGAAAAATATAAAACTATATAATTAGCGCCGAAAATGATTATAGTTTTAATGAGATCGATAATGATCTCTTCGTACTACCGCGCACAGCGCGACGGACTCTCCGTCGCGTCTTATCTCTCTCGTCTGCTCTACTATCCTCACGTCCTCACGTGTTATTCGCGATCGCGATTTGCTCGCGTGCATGGCGAGGAATCGCCGGAGAATCCCTCAGCAGTGAGTCGTCTCCTCTCGTGGATGGGCGAACGACTCACTTATCGACGAGTTAGCCCGGTAGCGCGGCGAGTCGCGTCGGTGTAAACAGCGATCCTCGAAGATCCTGTTAAGGAAGATCCCCGACGGAATTCCTATTCCATGCTTCATCGCGCAACAAAAGCGCGGCCTGTTGTCGTGAATATATTACCCCGCCTGTGAGGTGGAAAACTTAGCTGCGGTGTACGGCGGTGCGAAAGCGGGAGACAGAGAAAGAGAGAGAGAGAAAACCTTCTGAGAGAAGCTTCCAAGTTAACGCGCGCATCCTTATATACGACTTAATTACCTTGCGTCTATGTATTCTGCACGACGACGTGTTGTCCTCCGGTCGGCGAGCGCGTCGCATGCTAATCGAAGCGCCCGCGCGATCTCGCTTGTTACGCCGACTTGCGGAGCGTGCAAAAGCACGCGGAGGGAGGGGAGAAAAGTGCAGGAGGTGTATTTAATTAAATGGAGCCACGGTTCGCGTACGCGCGCTCACGCTGTCGGCGCGGAGGTTATGATTTATGCGATTGCGAGCGACGAAAATTTCCCGCTGGAGAACACGCGCTTCGCTCTCCGTCGTCCTCGTTGTGATCGTTCGCGATTTATCGGGAGCGCGAGCGGGCACGATGCATAATTAAACCGCGGTCGCGACACATCCGCGTTTTCCCGTCGCTGCCTGACGAATTTAGGAAATCCACGTCCGATCGCGGCATTTCCGCACGCCATTTCTGGGATAAACGCCGCGCCTGAAACACTCACGTAGGCGCCAACGCGCTCTAACGAGGGATTCCAGCAGAGAGAGATTAACGAACGCGCGGGATCGCCGCTGGAATAAGGCGTGCGCGCGTGATATCGCGAAAATGTTGCAATGTTCCTTCTTGACAATCCGAGTCGGCATTTTAAATTCTACTTCAAGTGAAAAAAAAAAACAGCAATAACTTCTCATTTATAGTTTCGAAGGAGCATAATTGAAGACCTTTGAAGACTTAATGTAAAACTAAACTAGACTTAATGTAGGACTAAAATTTCGACTCGGGCAGCCAATTGCACTGCTCGGACAATAAGTGCTCCTTTAATGCTACCAATAGGAGTTGAAATCTCTAGAGTCGAAATTTTAGTTCCACGTTGAGTCTTCAAATCGCGCAAACGGCAATTTCCCACTGTTCAATGGGAGAATTAATTTTTTTTAGCAATTCCCAAAAGATACATTTTTCTATTGGACACAAGTTGCGTTGCGAAACTCATCGGAGAAAAAAGGTGTTGCAACCTTCTTCTGACTGACCATACAGCCTGAAATATTACAAGTGACTTTTGACGGTCGCGATAATTCATCTCCGAAGAGAGACAAGGCTCGATCTGTCAAGTCGTTATCGATACCTTTACATGCCTCCTAGATGAAGACGCCAGATAACTTCGGGGGAAGCAGGTGTCCCTACAAGAGATGGGGAGAGAAGGAAAGAGAGAGAAGTTGTGTTTGTATATTCACTGTCACTGCTGAAAATCTATGATATACAGAACTGTATGAACTATAAATTTTCAATACTAGCAATGTATATATGTACACAGCCAGAAAGAGAAAGAATGAGAGGGGAAAAAGGGCGCGAGGGGGGGGGGGAGGAAGAAAGACGGAGAAAGAGAATCGTCCTTTCGTGAGCGCGAAAAATAGCATCCATTAGCGTAGACCCGCGAGATCTTTCCCAGCCGCGCGCGCGCAACCTCGAGTCAGCCACGAGAAGACACGACTGAATTTTCCTAAGAAACGATCGTAATCGCCGAGTATAGGTTGCGGCGAGGCGGTCTGTTCGCGCGCCTCCGAGCGCATATAAAACGCGCGCGCCGAGCACACCGCTTTTACGCCTCGGCAAGGGCTCGCGCGATTCGCCTGGCCTCGATATTTACGGCGCGAGATGACGTACCCTGCGACGTACACGTTATAAAGAGTTTTGCATCGCGTCTCTCTTCGCTTCTTCGTCCGCCCGTCCGTCCGCTCGCCAGCCAGCTAAGCGGCCAACTAGCTGGCTGGCTAGCTGGCAGGCGGATCCTCCTTCGTGACTGGTTTCGATCGGCCTCCAACGCGCGCCGCTGCGTCGTCTTTGTCGCCCGACGCAGCGTCGCTGCTGCATTGTACAGCAACGTTGTCCCCGGCGGCTTATCACGTTGTAAGACACGTAACACGACAAGACAGATAATGCCTCCTCGGCTTCTCCTCCCTCCGTACGACCGCCGCCGTCACCGTCGCACGGACTCGCGTGTACCGAATTACGTGGTGCGACCGCGTGAATAGAGATGTACCGTTAGCCCGTTTCAGCCAACCCATCGGAGGCAGCAGGGGCCAAAGCACGGCCAAGGACTCCGCCGGGGTCTAACTTTCCAATTCTGCCACGGTTGCCACGGGAGAGACGCGCGCCTCGACTACCCACGTGGGATGCGCTCCTACGGATAACCGCGCGATCGAGACACGGATTAGACGGCGATTCCGTTTGGACGAAGGCGCGGATGCAGCGAAACTCGCTACTCGATCATTACCCGTCTTTCAGTGAAACTTGAACGTCACAGACGCGCGCTGCGACGCTTTAGCTAATTGCTATCGCGAGGATGAACGTCGCAGCTCGCGTGTAACTGTTGGACTGATTCGCAAAAGTTCGTCCCATTTCGTGATCGGTTCTTCGCTCGGAAATTCCAGAATTTCTACGAGCGCGGGATCGCGCAGCTACCGGAGAGATGGCAGATGATCGAACAAAAACGAGGCGCGTGTTTAAAAAATTTGTTGACTGTATTTTTAAATAAATAAACCTTTCGCGTAGATTTCGATTGGAAAACGGAACGAACTTTTGCATCGGTCCAACAAATAGTGACCAGACTAAAATTCTGTTTTACTCTCTTCCTCTGTCCGACTAAATACTTATTGCTCTCTTCTTCGTCTTTCTTTATATTTTAATTTTATATCCTCTTTAACACGCAAACTGATGAATTGTCAGAATTTATGCGGTGATTTGACAGCCGTAATGATACGATTGTCCACGTTTTGTCCACCGTTTGTCTATGAGAAAATCCTTTCTGCCCACCGCTTGGAAACATGTTATAAATAAATAAAGAAATAGTTCTCACAGTTTCCCGAGGAGTTCTGTTTATTATCCTTAAGAATCGATGCGCTAAAAAACTTTAAAGATAAAAGAGTTATGATATTTTAAAGTTACACAATCGTGAAGCTGCTTCCTCCCCCTATACTTTCATGTGGCGTTTCGACCGCTTTAATCGACGAAACTAATTCTAAAATCGATCGAAAAACTAGAATTCTTTAAAGGGCAACCATAACTTTGCTCATTTTTTTTTATTTTGAGAAAGCGGGGCCGACTTCACAATGGTTCGAAGTTCCATGGTTTTCTTTTTTTAGAGAAGTAACTAGAAATCTCCATACGATTATAATGGGAGAAGCGAACATTGCTCTTTTTGTTCCTCTTTTCACTTAGCTGACGCATTTAATTACCGGACGGTTCGCTCCGCGGCGAAGTTCTTATCTATCGCGTCGCGCTGAAGCGGTTATTGCCGATGAAGGGGCCGTTTTACGAGCCGCCGTCGCCGAAATCACACTCGGGCGACGTGATAATAAAATAATCTGGGCCTTTCGAGTCATTAGGTCGGTCCTTGTTACTTAGCAAAGCCCACTTAGCCTCCGCGAAGCCCCGCCTGCTCGGGACACCTACGGAAACTAGCGATGTGTGCGAACGGTGCTGTTGGAACAAAGTATAGAGACATCAGGGAACGTGCGCGCAGCGTGAAACATTAATATAATGTATATACACCGGCAATTACAGCTGCATTCGCTTCGTACGAAGTAATGATACCGCATTAACGATAATAATTACGCATTGACGTAAGGAGCAGCGCGAGAAGACCAATCCCGAGAGGCGATCATCATTCTCTCCTTCGATCACCCTCGTCGCTTCGCTCTCGTCTTCCTCGGGCGAGCTCCACCGTCTTGTTATTACAAGTCGGCGGCGAAACAAACTCGACGGACTTTCACGAGCCGTGTGTGTGTGTGTTTCGTGGTTGCGCAATGCTGCCCACTGCGAATCGTCAGGGGTTAATCATGCGCGCGCGTTAACGCGGCGCCGTATTAAATTCCGTCTAACTATTCCCGGCCACGGCGCGCCGAGATATATCCTTAAACGCGTTATAGCAAGATGTTACGAAAGTCTCGGCCGAACTCTATCCCCAATAGTTTCCAGACCTTTAACGAGACCCAGACAACGGCAATCTCGGGAGCCGTTTCAGTCCCTCGCCGGGTTATGGGTGGCGCAACGCAACAACAACACACTTCGCCATACACCATAGAGCAGTAATGTCGCATAGCGTATATACCCCGTTAAGTGGATCCAATCAACTCGGTAGCGGCGGGCGAACGCGCAAGCGAGCGCGCGGAGAAGAGGAGAACGACGACGAGGAGGATCGGAGAGAGGTCTCTCTCGTCGGGCCGGTTATCGAG
Source organism: Dinoponera quadriceps (assembly GCF_001313825.1). Classification (NCBI taxonomy): domain Eukaryota; kingdom Metazoa; phylum Arthropoda; class Insecta; order Hymenoptera; family Formicidae; genus Dinoponera; species Dinoponera quadriceps. The sequence goes on from NW_014555488.1 coordinate 302,849, forward strand.
AGGCGGAGAAAGAGAGAAAGATAAAGGTACGGAGGAAGCTGGGGGGAGAGAGAGAGAGAGAGAGAAAGAGGCCAAACAGAGATGACACAGTTATTATGTTACACGCAGCGAGAGATAGAGCGCAATGTTAACGCCCAGGGCGATAGAGGCACGACATTCTGCTGCTCCGCTACGATAAACCCCTTTGTGACGCGCCGTTGATTTTCGAATTGGCGTCCGGGACATTGACGTCGATCCCGGAAATGAAGTTGCCGGCATCAAAATCGTCGGCGACCACGCTCGTTCCTCGTCGTCGTCGTTGTCACCGCGATCGTTCCCGTCGGGTTCGGCAGCCGCGACCGTTTCGTTAATAACCCCGCTCACGTACCTACAAAGGACACCAGCTACGCAGATACCGCGCGCGCGCGGCCAGGTACGAAACAATGATGGAACGGCGTCGCGCGTGGTGATGAAGATAAATTATTCATAAAAGAGCGCGCGCTCGGCTTCGCGCGGATATACCGCGGCTGCAGAAAAGATGCTCGCGTGTGAGCATGCGAGATGAAGCGCACGTCGCACGGAATGGCGTGACCGAAGGTTGCGTGAAATAATATAAATGCGATTTAGACGGAGGAAATCTTCGCTGCGCGGGAAGACGCAGTTTTGTTTCCACCGCCGGAGAGCCGGTCGCGAGAGAGGCGATTTAATTCACTCTCGGTGTTTTTTTTCCCGGGAACCTCCTCCGGCGGATTTCACATCGTGAAACAATAAATGTAAATTGTATAAAAGGAGCGGGCTGGACGAATGTTAAATGTACCGACAAACAGGTTTTAATTAACTGAAGAGAGAGAGAGAGAGAGGAATGATAAGTTGCAAGTTAATTTGATCAAAACCGCGTGCACGTCAAATCAAAAAGATAACGATGAAGCATCATTATTGGTACTTACGAATAATCGCGTCATGTATGTATTTGATGGCTGGCGATCGTTATCAGCCGCTCTCATTCATCAGGCGCGACGGTGGTAGATAAATAAAAGGCGGATCGAAAGTTGCATTTCGGCTTTCACACGCACCATCGATTTCCACGAAACCGCGGCGCGGCACGCATGCGCTTGCGCACGTTACAATAGATCTTATCGCGAGAAAACGATCCGCGTCAGTCGTACGGCGGCTAATGCCTTTATAATATCGCGGAAGATAAGATCGGGGCACCGACAATTTGCGATAAACGCGAACAAGTCGATTAGCCCGAATGGGATGAGCGCGGAATGCCTGTCGCTCGAACCTGTCGGAATCGGCGGGCGGAAAAAGGGCGGCACCCTGTGAGGAGAGAGGGGGTATCACGTAATTAAATCTGATCCCCGAAAGTTAAGATCGAGCGGCCTCTCAACGACCGGACGATCGATCCGTTAAGCAAGAAGAATAATTAGCGTGGCGACCGATTCGAAATGGCTCACGAACGATCGCTCGAACAATTATCTAATCTAAACTCAAATGATTATCTCTCTAAGTAATTACAAAGTCAAATAATTATCTTTCCCCTTTGCCATATCTCCTGCCGCGGTTCTTTCATCGTATATCGAGACACGCGAATTAAGTTCTTTGTGACAACTCGGAGTTTGACCTGAGATAAAGAGTAAGAAAACGCCTCTTTCTCTCTTTCTCTCTCTCTCTTTCTGCCTCATAGAGATTTCTATAATTACTCTTGTCGAATTTAATTATATTTTCAGGCAGACTCAGAGAAAGAGAAGAGAAATCGAGAAAGAACGAGACTTCGTGACATGCACGTTTTAACGCGCCACCCCGCGCAATTATTGTAGCACAAAGGACCTTTATTATCCTCGCACGTACAATAAATAAAAGAACGCTTTAAGGAGATAATGATGTTAAATTGCGCGAGGCCACGAGCATGAAAGAAAGAATATTTATGCTATGCGGGCAGCACACACAGAGAAATCTCTCTCTCTCTCTCTTTCTCTCACGTGCCGTTGTAACGGAGATCTTTTACGTGCTTTTAAAGCGTACCACGCATTCATCACGCGCGGCCAGCGTCCGGCAGCAGCAGCAACGGTAGCAACGCGCGGACAAACTAATAGCTTTCGAGAGCTCGAAATTATCTTAAGCGCACTTAGCCCATTTTCAGATGGACTTTCGTCCACAAGTGCGCCGCCGCCGAATGCAATCGTCGTACGAGTGCGTTATTGTTTCTTCTCTTCTTCTATTACTTCTACTTCTTCCACTACTACTACTACTAATACTACTCGGGCGATGAACGAGCAACCGGTCCTAATGGCGCCGTGTCACTTTCTACGCAGAGATAACTCCCGAGAGGACCTAAAAATAGCGCTCGACGCGATCACGATCGAGATCGCGTCCGTTAGGAAAAGTTTCACATCGACAAAGGAACGAAGCTTATATTTTCTATTTCACAACGACGCGATCAGATTATTATCACCGGTGAGAAACGAGGCTTGTATCACCGATATCGGGCCGACGCGTCGTCGTCGTCGGGCGATACGCCCGATTACCGGGCGAATCATTTCGGGAACGCGAAACGGCCGGTTCACTCTCGGCCGCTTTACATAATGCGATTTATCGTCGCCAATATCCGTGGCGCAAATTGGATCTTACAGGAGAGACGCGACGGCGCGTCCGCCAGCCCGCCACTTCAATTAATGACGCGTAATCATTACGGCCGCGCTCATTTTTTTCCATGCGAATAGCAAATTGCCCGCGGGCGAAATTTCCTACGGACGGCACGATGGATGGAGAGCGCCGGTAGCCGGCCACCGAAACCGTCCACGGAACCTTTTAATCAGGATCGAATCGCCTCGCACACCACCGCCGCCGCTTTCTCCAGGGGTAATCAGGGTTAGGAGTTGGGATTATAGGCTGATTGAATTAACCCCGTGTTGCCCGCCCTCGTAAACTCTTACTAAAGTCAAGCCCCGGCTCCTCCCGTCCCGTGTACTCGCATTACGGCCGAAAGAGTATACCCGAGTAACGGCTCGTTATAGTCCTTCAGGAGGCGCACCGTCGAATTTCCGTTTCCTCCCGTTAATGCCCCCGCGATCGATATCGCATCGGCGCGAGTGCCACATCCATTAGAGCGGCCGATTTCGGTCTCCTCGGCGCTTCTCGTTCGTGCCGCACGATTTTCGCCAACGATCGAACGCGCGATCGCGCCGGCTTCATCGATCCCGACGGCGCAAACTTCTTTTATTTGATTTATTTATTTACACTAATTACATTACTTTTAATCATATGCTTATTGATCCAACTTGTCAAACTTCTCGGGGAAAATCTCAGAGAGTGGGAATTCTCCTTGACATTTTCTCAGAATCACGACTCTTATGGTGATTTTATACTTACTTAATCGTGACTTGTGACGATTTTAATGATAAAATAACGATCATTTGTCACAACGAGAAAATCGTCTAGTCGTACATAAGAGAATAAAATAGCGCGATTTGAGAAATATCCCCATATCGGTTCTATAATTAAACGCCACCCGCGATCCTACGCCCACGCAGCGCCGCGCATAAATGCGAAAACAACGGCGCGTTATATAATTTAACGGCTCTGTAAGGAGACTCGTGATTTATACGGCGCGCGGACGTTAATGACTGCGAGACGGCGATTCATTTTTCTCCCAGTTTTTCCCGCC
>NW_014555488.1:306554-319102 GCF_001313825.1 Dinoponera quadriceps
CCCCCCCCCCCCCCGAAGTCGTTATACTCTCCCGATGATAATTGAAAACACGCGTCTCGCGCATCAATTAGCGGGAGGTCGTGGTCGTAATCGACGGAATGCGCGCGCGCCGATCGTTCGATTGTTTTTCTTTCGTCGAGCGTGCCCGATTGGCGTGACGAGCCAATAATAGCGCGCGCACAGGCTGCAATTAACAATCGGGTCCGCGCGTCTTTTCGTAGAAACGCTTCGCCGGAAGCGTCGGGGAAAACGAAAGTGTGAATTAACGCGCCGGCCGACCCGTTCGTTGCACACGTGGGAGAGATATCGTGCGAATTGCGGCGCGTTTTATTTCGCGTAACGAATATCACGCATCGCGTACACACCGTCGACGCGCGAGCGGACACGCGTGAGCGTACGCACTCCGTGGATATTACTACACGCGCGTACCACCACCAGGCGGTCAGTGTTTATCCGCTTAATTCCTACGTGCGCCGGCTGAACCTGTCGAGAGAGAAAGCTGTTTTTCCATACTGGACGCACTCGTCATACCTACGCCTCGCATTCGTTGCGGTATGTTCGTAGTAAGTGCACACCAGCTCCTAGCACTGACCTACGCACACGCGACGCGAGTAAACGCGATACGATCGGCTCGTGAGAGAGAGAAATATCCAGCGAGAACTTGCGAGAGATAGCATATCATGAGGTGTCCCGATGAAACTCTCAATCTCCTTCAAGATGCGTGACGTTCGATTTTCACCTTTTTAGAGAGAGAGAGAGAGAGAGAGAAGCGTTATTTATTGTCATCCTAGAGCATACCCTCTAAAAGAATAATCGTATATATATTAATTTGCGAGATGCAAGTTAAAGATACAATGACAAGTTGCGAGATGATGATTGAAGATACGAAAGTAAGAAAGAAGAAATTAGGCAAGTAAGACCGGTATCCACAGTCAAATCTGATTAAAATCAAACCTTATTTAAGACCGTTATCTTAAGTTCATCATCGGTGTTAGCCGATGAAATGAACCGTACAGCATCAGAAAATTAACTTAAAACGGTGTAACTATGAATATCGGCCTAAGGTTAGGCGGAGAAGGAATTCGTGGACGCAACTCCGCCTTCGCTCCGGAAACAACGGAGACTACCCGTTGCGCACTCCGTCTTGATTTAAGGCGGCTCGATTGCAGCAACCTGCGACGAGATCGTTCCCAGCTCGTATTAATTGCGTCGTATATTATCCGCTGACCTAGTTATAAACCGCTAGCCTAGGTATAAACTGCACCTCTTCGCGGGGAACGGTTCGGCGGAACGATGCGTGCGGATCTTATCGCCGGCGATGTATCCTCCGGTTACGATCGCGTTTTCCAACGAGCGCGCAATGAAACGCCGAGAGTTATCTTTCTGTTTCTTCTTCTTCTTTTAATTTGCCTTTTCTCCTGCTTTCTTAATGCGAGGTAGGACGGGTTGATGGGACGTATTATTATCTCGTCCCGATACGGCGCAACAACGGGACGATTTTCTTCGCCTCGATTCAATGGACGATCGCGCGGCGCTATTAATAAGCGAGATTAATTCCCCACCGCGTGCATTCCCGTTCGTATATCTAATTACGCGCTTATCGCTACGCTATACGCACGAGCCGATAATAACGCCTCTCCTCCGCGTTACGCACTCGCGCTTCACGCATCATTACGCGCGTCCACGCTACGCAGATTGGCGAAGAGACGGTGAAGAAAGAGAAAAAGAAAAAGTCGCGAGAGAGCCGGCGGACTTGAGTCGCGGCCTAATTAATGATAATCTGCGCTGCGAGGTGATCCTCAACCGTTCGAGGGAAATCGATCGATCGATCGACGAACGCTCCTGGAAGGATCCGTCACTCTTCGAACCGAGTGAAACGAGTCCCTTTTGCGCTCAGGGTAGCCGATTGTGTAACTTCGAGCGGAATTTTTCACGTTTCACTTCTCGCTCACGCTGATTCCGCTTTTTCACGAATCGCAGAGCGATTATGTAGTTACATGGACGGGAAGTGAAATCACTAAACTCTCGGATTGATCAATTAACATCGGATTGCTATTATTCATTTTATCAATGTTATATATAACTATGAACATACAAATTCTGTTTGGCGAATATATTATACGCATAAATGAATACTGAAAGATATTTAAATTTTCATTAAATCTCCACCTTTTCCATTAGCTTTCAAGGCAAAAGTTCACGCGAGAAGTTTCATATTTTTGTAATCGGAAAAGTTACATGACCACTAAAATCGTTGAGTTTCGTACGTAAGAAACTTTTCACTTTTCACGTTCTTACGTTTCCGTCTTAAGGAAAAATTACATAATCAGGCATGAGAGCGATTTAACTGTCAGAAATAGTGAAAAAAGTGAGCTTCATTCTTCAGAAAGTAAGAAAATAGTGAGTCAGCTTTAAAAGAAGTGAGTAAAAAGTGAGTCTTTTTCTGTTTTTGAACATATTTAATCAAATGAAATAAAGGCAATACATGAGTACAGTTAAAGCTACATTGCGATATATTTCCAGGGCGTTAAAGAAGCTAGTTATTAACACATGATTACCCACGATCTAATTTTTGTCGGGAAGATACAAATGGAGTGAAAAAATTTTTATCTCAAAAACGCGAAACAGCGAGATGTTTTGAGACAAGCGAAGAGAAGTGAGGAAAAAGTCGAGTCGCTTCTACGCCTGTCGTGATCGCTGGCATGAAAACAAACGCCGACCCTCACCTTGATAATTACGAGACTCGAATGTGCGAGCTGGAAGAAAAATGACCGATCGCTCGTTGCATTTCTATTTTCGCAGCGTCGCGCGTTCGCCGAGACGGCCCATCGCTAATCGGTATTCCCGCACGACGTCGACGATGTTCCCGCTGTATCGCGGCCACCACCGTTACGCGCGCGGCTGTAAAAATGTCACGCCGCGCGTTATCCGTCCTCGCTAGCTTTATTCAAACGATGTCTGCGGCGCGGCGCTAAATAAATAGGCAGCATTGAATTTTAACCGCGCACTCCGCGAGCTAACCGCCAGTTAAGCGGGCTCGAGAGTTTATCTCGCGGCTCGAGATTATTCAGGCGACATCGAAACCGCGCGAGAGTTATTCGCGTCATTAACTGCCTATCGATGTCGACAATGACTGCAGAGTCCTACGCCTCGTTATACGCATTGGTGTTTACATAGATATAAGTCCAAGGTAATCGCGTATGTCACAACGCGGCACGCGCGACACGCGTGTGAGCGTGCGCGTGCGTTATGTGTACGCACGGTGTGCGACCGTCGCTCGAGCACACGAGCGCATTCGCGACGTGACGTTCGAGAAAGAGAGAGAGAGATCTCTCTCGAGAGTCATTGATCACAGAAGCGAGTTTTCCACTCGCGGCTGACAGTCGCGCCGGACGAAACGCGCGACGGAGGTGCTCGTCCTAACACTTTGCGGGCCGCTGTCACGCTGGCGTGACTTTTGCTCGCCAACGACTTTCGGCCGCTATCACGCTGGCGTGATGGTTTGACGATCAGGAAACATTGTTTTCAACTGTTTTCCTCTCCCACTTCAACAGACTGTCTATTATTAAAATCTTTTTTCGCGGACGCTTGTTTTGTCAGTTTGAGATTGTCTTTCGCTACCTTCAGATATAGGAAACTTACGTTAGATATCCCTCAAAATGCCAATACCAATATAATTGGAATAAAAATAGTGTAACAGTTATTTTAGTGCCTTCTTTAATAATAATTATATACCAACTACTTATGTATCGAAAAATTGCGTAAATATCACCGTTGGCGAGCAGTAGAACCTGCGTGAATCTCGCCGGCGGCAGCGCTTCGATAAATGCGCGGCCCGCAAAGTGCTAATATAAGGAAATCGAAATCGCATTTATCGAGATCGCGAAAGGAGATCGCACGATGAACGCAGGCGGCGTCGGTGAATGAACAGCCGCTCAATCTCGCTCTCGATCTCTCACAAAGTCGTGGGACGTCGTCCCACCGAGACGCGCGTCATTTCGCTCATATGTCATCGTCCGTCAGCCGTCGACAACCGCGCGTCCTCCCACGTGGACGATCGTCCGTCGCTTCCCAGACAGCACGACGTTTACTTCCTCACGGAAACGCGATTATGCGGTCGGCCAAAGCGGCAAAGTGGGTGGCGGGAGGGAGATGGATTTTCCGCGACGCGTGGGTTCGAACGTTCACACTTGACTGCGGCAGCCGCGGGAACGTTCCACTCCGCGCTGCGTCGACCTTGCCGGTCTTCCGCGTCGAGCTGCAGTCGCACGGCGACGTATGGAAGTCTATTTCTCTTTCTCTCTCTCACTCTGTCCCTTTCTATCTCTCACCCCGCAGGTGTATCGATCGATGGGCGCGAGATACGGGTCGCTCGCGGATCCGTGACGAGTTTGATTTTTGTGCCTAGATTCACCCCACCCGCGTTTTTGAATTTTGCATTAGCCGAGAACGGGGCAAGGACTACTTGGACGCGCTACCGTCGGTGACGACACGCACCGCACGTTATTGTATTCCGATCCGAGATAACGTCTGTGGTGTAAGGCGATCTCGCGAGGAATACTTGCGTCCCGCGCGTCATGATAATAGGAGTTGCTTGTCTAAATATAAACTCGGCTAATCGCTCGCCGATCGCCGATCGTCGACTAATGCATGCGCATGTGTTGACCTATGAAAGACCGCATGCGCTATTGTTGAATCTGCATTAGACGATTGTTACGTGATTCTTGTTACGTGAATTCTTCGATACGAGATTGCGAGCAGCAGCTCGTCGGCAAAGTCGTTCGTGGCATGCTCATTGTGAAAGTCACACAGAGTGGGAAGTTTTTATAAATAACGATACGCCGAAGAATTTTGTGTTGCTTTAACGAGGTATGTTGAAAAGGGTGCGGATAATCGGGGATCGGAGAGAAAAACCTCGGCCACATCGGCTTTCACTGTGTTAAAGAATTCGTTTGAACTGGGTTCACGTTGGAAAACGTGAATGGGATCACTTACTTAATCCGGTTGTTTAGTCTAGGATTTCACAGAAGTGGTTCCCTCTTTGTATTAGACAATAGGCTCTATGATCTATTACGCCAAGTCATCTAGCTCGCATCTAGTCATTTGCTCGCTTAGCTAAACTGTATCGAGAAGACAAGCACCTAATCGGCTAACTCCGCCCCAAAAATCCACGGATAAACCTGGCTTTTGTATATCCCGTTCTCACAGATATTTGTCATTTCCGGAAAATTGTTACAACCTTATTTCTCTCCAACTGCATGAATCTTCGAGACAAATTACTGGACTTGTTCGAAGCATGGGAGCCGCCATAACGGTACGTAAAATTTGAGATATCACGAGGTTTCATTGTGACGACGGCGTTGTAGCCAAAATACTGTATCCGTGTCTGTCACGAAGTTGTAGTGAGGTCTTCCTCTCTACCTTAGAAGGTAATAATAACATCCCACAGCGTGGTCACAGCGCCCCGTCACGGTGTTAACTGTCCGAAAGTCAAGCCGAAATAATCGTGACCGTTTCCCAAAGAACTGCCCGCCCCCGAGTTTACAGCGGGACTACAAAGTGACCGGATATACCGAGGCGCGACGAATATGTAATAGCCGTTCCACGAAGTTCCGATTGTGCCTTGCGCGCGTTTATACACGACCCGCGCGCTCGCGCAGCCGGGATTCACGCTGAATGTCGAATTTTCGTGTTCCACGACCGCAGGCTGCGGGAAACAAAGTCGTAAAAATGGTAAAACGTGCTACACGATCGTAACGCTTAACCGAAACGATGTCGTTACAAAATTGGAACACCCGGAATGTTTTATTTCCCGCACTCTCTGATATCGGCCACAGGATGTTCACGGGTTACTGCGATATATTTCCCTCTCTCTCTCTCTCTCTCTCTGTCTGTCTCCCTCCGTCTATTTTTCTCTGTCTACTTTTCCCTCTCAGACCACGGCTCTCGGGCTGCAATACTTTCTCTTAACCCCCTAAATAGCTCCCATTCGTTCCGATTCATTTCTCCATCGCGCTCTGACGTTTGAACGTCGAGATTGATCGAGCGACGTAACGCCTCACAATCGAAGACGAACATCTTTGATACTGGTTGTGTCTCTCGCGCGGCTCCCCGCGGCGACGACCGAGCGGTGACGGATGCCGCCTGACGAAAGGGGGCCCGCAGCCTCTCGAAATTTAATTCCTGACGGCCGTTTAAAAGAATTACGGGGCGCATTAGCGCGCGCACCTTGGCTCTCGCGGAATGCGCCGTAAAAAGCGTCACTAAAGGGCACGGCGACGATCCGAGGCCGCCATTGTCATGCATATGCGTGTACGCCGTACGCGCGTTACCGATACAATGAGACCTAACTAGCTATTATGCGCCGGCGACAACGGTTGCACGAATTCTCTCTCTCTCTCTACCGGGAATGGATACTGATTTTTTTCCCCCATCTCTTTCTCTCTTCCGTCTCTCCTCTCTCGAGTACGCGTTTTCCCCGCCCGAGGAGAACGACTTATCCCCCGTATTCGCGTCTCTCCCGAGAGGACCGGGATCGTTTGTCTCCCGGTCTTTGGAGAATTTCGAGATTCACGTGGCGAGCTCGGCTATCCGACGCTCATATCTCGTGCTTCGAGAAGGGTGGCCGGGCGCGAGCCGTTCCGAAAGTGGCGAAACGCGAGCCGTAATCCAACCCCGAGAGCTACAGAGCCCTTATTGAACCTATACTCGTATCTACACTTGAGAGAAAGCCCACTAAAACTTGTAGTCATTCTCGACCTCAACTATATCTTCTTCTGGTTTTAGCCCGAGAAATAATAATGGCAGCATGCACGTAAGGTTATCATCATTGACGTTATAGAAAAATAATTTACGCTTATTAGAAAAATAACCGTCTTGACTATTTTTGCGGTTAAAATAAAACAAAAAGGGAATATTGTCGGCGCGAATATTGTCGCGGGTCCGATCAGATAGAAAATAACTATAATTTTCTTCCAGTGTACAGAAAAATAATTCAGCGAATGGCAATTAATATTCTTAACAAATCGTTTCGCTGTCGATTCAGCAACTGACAGATTTTGCTGCGACAACATATAATTTACCGTGCCAGCAAATTATTTCTCTCCGTGTGTGATTATAGGTACCGCACATTTTTCCTCTGTGTATCCGCGCGATACACCGTGCGCATCCCTACGCGTTTAACGCGGCCGATCTTCATTTTTGTCTCATGAAAAACAGTGATATTCGTTGTACGGGAAAAAGGAATTAGCTGTCCACATAATATAATTGAAGCTCAGTTACCAGATCCAGTTAGCTGTAGGAGCTTAAAACTAGATACAGGGGCCAAAAATGAGCTAAATTACTGAAATTTCAGTTATATCGACGGCTAATGTTTACCTGTGGCAACTAGTTTTCAACCGTGAGAGCCAATTCCTTTTCCCGTGCGCGAACGGAGCAAGTACCACCCAGGGCGGTTCTGAGGAAATCGCGCATATGGCTCGCGTTCTACCGCGACGCGCGTCCGATCAGATAGAAAACGGCACAATGGTGCTCCTTTTTCCACCGACGTTAATCACCATTTCCGCGAGCTCTCTCGCCGATACCGTTCGACATTTCGCGCTCGTACACATTGCAGCGAAGTAATTACTCCGCCTACCGGCCGGGCTGCAATTTGCACGACGACGAGATAGCCGTGCATTTATCGATACCTTGAACTGTCAAGAGTCCCCGGTCGCTCGAGGAATTCGTGTTCTCCGACGCCTGACGCGCACCGGGAACAGGTGCCAATACGTTCGTTACTCGGCTCTCGGCTCATCGTTTCCTGCGTTTCGCGGAGCCGCGTGGGAAAGGAAAAGCGACGTCTGCACGCGACACACACGAGTGTACCATTCGGTTTGGGGCTAAGTCGATCGCGAAATTCCATGTTTTCTCACGCTACCCTGGCGAGCGGCTTTCCACCGCTCGCAAGGCCGGGGAAATAGAGATCCTGTTAAGGAAACCGCGAAAAAGTCGCTTAATGACAGACCGAGAATCTAAACCACCGTCTCGCTCTCCTCCCACCGATAATGACGGAAAACAATGGGGGGCGAGGAGCACGCACGTATACGCACGTATACGTACGTACCTGTACGCACTTAGGCGGACGCATACAATGGCTTCGCCGCGCACATGGCGTGCTCTCTCCCGCTCGCATCGCCTGCCTGACCTGCCTTCCTTCCTTCGACTGTCCTCGGAGGGAAGAAGAAGACGAAGGGAGGCGGCGTAGGAAGAAGGAGCCGGCGCGCATCGCGCGCGGCCTACAATTATTACAATTACCGGCGACCGCCTGCCATTTGTTCGTTAATCGTTACGCTACACTCCACCGACTCCTAGCACGCATCTCTTCGACGTGCGACTATCGTGTGTACGAATATTTGCGGTCGCCCCGTGGTCGTGGCCGGGGAGCACACGAGGCCAGAAGAAAGGAAACGCGAGAGGCACGTCGCTTCGTAATTACCGAGACCCGTTGGCGTTTAGAGCCGAGGATAGATCTCTGCGCGGAGATGCGAAAAAGTTGCAGCGCGGAGAAAAGCAGGGGGGGAAGGATCCGCGAGATCACGACACTCTTCCGCGGCTTTGTCGATGCTCCGTGGCCCGCGGGAAAACGTCCGCTTGAGAAAGACAGTGCCACAACTGTATCGGAACTCCCGATCGATATTGCAAAAGTACTCAAAATTATCGATGCCCAATACGAGGATTCCCAATAGCGCCGATTCCCAGTAATGATTATAATTACTATATAATTATTAATATCACGCAACCATACTATGGAAGAAAGCTGAGCCTACTTAGGCTCCATATTTTAGTGACATCTCCTACTTTCCTATTTAAGCATTAGTACCGTAACGTGAAATCCGTATTTCAGTACCGAATTAGTGCCTCGCCGGTATTCGGCGATACTGGCCAAATGTATACGATTTTCACACGAGCCCTCACGATATCACGTGGTCTTGGAGAAGAAATGTCAGAGATGCAAGCGTCGCAGGCACAAACGTAACGGGACAGTAATCGAAGGAAGACTTCCCATCGTCTTCTTTTCCCACGGTCAATGTGGTCAATCGGGAAGTTTTTTTTCTACCTGCGGAAACTGAGAAAAAATATGAATGGCAAACACAATAAATCAGGACTACCGAGAATGAAAAGACTAGAAACACGAATTTGACACATTTTGTGTTTTTCACTTGAAATAGAGCCTTTATGTGATCCGTGATATTCGGAACGTCATTATAGCCCTATTCAGTAACTTTTGATGACAATGTCTATCGTTACGTCATTGATGCGCAGTTACTCCGCCATATATTATACCTGCGCAACGACAACGTGACGAAAACGACGCTGTCGATTGTACATATCAAAATGTAGTGAGAATTACAAAAGTGAGTCACTCTCGTTTGATCAGCTAACTTTCACCACAATGAAAATGCGATATATCCCACGCGAGGTTACTCGACAAGCTGTATTTTATGCATACAGTAATCACGACTATTTATTCACGCGAGGTGAAAATACGAGGGATGAGAAAAGTCGACGAAGATACACAATCGACCCCTAGAGCCACCGGCCGGATAATAGAAAGATCGCAAACCGCTCTGGGATATAAAAGTAGAACAAAAGTCGCTCGGTTTAAGCGGATTCACGTGGAGGTGAGAGCGACGCGGCGAAAGATGCTATATGTCTTGCTTAAACTATGAAGAGCGTCTCGGGCGGAGGAAATATTGAGACAACGCGTCCGACCTCCGGTACCGGTTGTCGAGGCAAAATATTTCCTAAACTTCATGCCGTAACCAATTCCACGGAGATCATCTCTCAGATCGGGGACCTCCCCCGTGCCGACACTCTTTCTCTCGCCTTCGTAGACTCATATACTTTCGGACAGTCGCTTTGTCGACTGACTTATGTCGGCCATACGTCAGAGCGTGTAGTAACAATCGACTCGGAGCGTCCACGACGCGCCTCCCAGATCGCGACACGCTCGACCCTTTGAGAACGCAGAAAAGAACGAGACCCGGCGAGGTGTATATCCTCCGGTCGAGAGGCGAATAGAGAGTAGAGAAGGGAGGCGAGACGGGCGGAGTCGTTTAATCAAAAAGTAACGCACTTACGGTCAACCGAGGAACGTCCTCGTACGACGGAGGTTACGCGGAGATTTATGGACGCGGACGGAATAGTCGCGACGATGAAGAAACGATGGAGGGAATAAAAGTGTAAACCTCTCTCTCCGCGCGTCCACCCGCGAAAAAGAGAGAGAGAGAGAGAGAAAGATAGAGAGATAGAGGGACCAACGAACTCGCGAGTGAGTGAATCTCGCGAGTCGAATGAAGGAACCACGCGGAAAAACTTTCGACCGTCAGCACGCCCGTCATCTGAAGACGACGCGGGAATCTGTAGATAACACGGCTATCTCGAAAAGAAGATAACGATGCTATCCGGCAACAGCAGCAGAAAACCGGATTGTTAAGCGAAACTAGCTCGCGGATAACAGTGTTATCTTCAGATAAAAGACAGAACGAGGGAGGAAGAGGGGACCATCAGAGAGCGCGCATCATCGGGGCGGGAGTCAGAGATCCCGACATCGGGGGACTTCCACCTTTATTGTTACAAATGACACGGCAGTCAATTCGCTTCTGACCCCGTCGCGGCCTGGATCAAGCAAACAAGAACGGAGACTTATATCCTGCCCCTGGCTCTCTCTTACTACGCGTCGTTCGCCGTCTTTTTTCACCCGCCGTCGTTTCGATCGACAAATGCTCCAGGCTGTTCGACATCGACAGTGAGCTATCGCGGCTGGAATTTCGGCGGAGCGCTCCTCCACGTCGGCGAGTGGGCAGCCACGTCAGCGAGACTCCGGAGGATTAACCGACTCGCGCATCCGGAAAAATTGAACGAGACCTCTTCGCCGTCGACGAACATTGTCGTCGTAGTCGCCGACGTTACGGAGACGAATTTCGTTTACGCCGCTACAACGCGACGGCGGGAAGGGCAGGAGGAAGAAATAGATGCGGATCGCGAGCTGGTTTATTATGCCCTGCCCGTGGATCGGCGGTCAATGGTGAATAGCAATGCGTCGTGAAACAGCGGTTCGCTCGCCGATTGAATAATCGATACAAACGTCTGTGTTAACACTAGGGGGACCGGCCGGTCGAATCGCGCGTTTTTCACCGCGGTAACGTGAAGCGTGTCCCGAGTTGAAATTTCGGCCCTGTGTTAAATCTCCAATTCTGCAACGCGGTAGGAGCTGAGATGGCGAAATCGATTCTAATTGTATAATTTAATCCTATCTTGATGGATTAAATTTCCACCATGATGTGTGAAATTCCCGTTTTCGCTGCTCTTAGCGTCAGGATAGGTTGTCCCAGGCAGCATTAAAATTAAAATTAAATATGTGTGCACGGAAAATATCTCAATTTTCGCAACTGAATAAGAACCGGGTGAAAGCTGGCTGACAAGAAATGGTATCTCTGTTATTGCGACTAGGAACATGCGTGTAAACATCCAGCTGCATTAAAAGTCGGTTTTCGCGAGCTAAGTCGCATACGAACGGATGAAAGTCGCAGTAACACTTAAATCTTAAGAATTGTGGCGTCTGCTAGTATTGAAAGCTGCTAGTGCTTTTTCTTAGAAATTACGTTACAATTTAGTACGTAGGGCAAAAGGCTAAAGACTTACTACATGCCTATTGTAGATCCGGACTCACGCGATATTTATCTCCTCAAATTTTCTCTTCTCCTTTTCTTCCTTCGTTCGCCTCCGAAAGCACGCGCGGAATCTCAAAATTTCCCACGTAGTCGAAGTGAACTGGGAAGGCGCTACGAACAGAGTTCGAGAGAGAGAAAGGGAGGGGGAGAGAGAGAGAGAGAGAGAGACGCGTCGTACGAAAATACCGGAGGAAAACTCGCGGTTCTCGCGATGGAAAGAGCTCTCGCGACTTACGTAACAACGCTACGTAGGTTCTCGCGCACGACAGTCTTATTTATTCCCGCATGCGTGTCGTCTGCTTCCTTATTCTCGCGCCGATGCTCCCTTCTACGCCGGATACCGTTAAGATCGCTGGAAAATCTGTTATATTACGTAATGGTGTAACGGGAAAAGCGGAGAGTCTCGTACCTCTCTCTCTCTCTTCCTCCCCCTCTCACAGTCGGACGCGTGCACCCTTTTGCATGCGATCCGGGCGCCTTTATTTCCGTCTCTGACACGGGTGGGCCACGGGAGGCGCCGCGCGCGTGTCGAGACGCGTTTCATCGGATTTTCTGCCCGAAGACGTTCAGACAGGTCCCTATTGATTCAGGTTCGATATATCGCCTTTCCCGGAGCGCGCATGAATTAGCACTTGAAACTTCGTTGGCGACGCATCGGATTACTCACGGCTTGCGGGGTCGCGAGCAGCGTCAATCGCGCCTCTTGTCTGCGAGGGGTGCCGTCGGGAGCGTTGCACCGAGCGAATTTGCAAACCGATGGTCTGGCAGGGAAACTGTTGCGCGGTCGAGAATGCGATCGATGCTCGATTGGCGGAGGAAGAGGTGGTGGGGGGG
>NW_014555488.1:319370-412002 GCF_001313825.1 Dinoponera quadriceps
GGGGGGGGGAGGAGGAGATCATCTCGCACTAATCGCACTCGCGGAAGAAGTTTTATACGTAGGAAAAAAATGCTAGAATCAAGTAAACATAATTGTCTGTTTCTCAGTCCTCTTAAATCAAGTGATACTTTTATTAATTACAGTATATTTTCATACTTTATAGTAAACACTTGAATGCAATAATGTCTTAATTTGTAAATGAATTTATTAAATGTGAGCGTAAAATGGTCCTAAATCTAAGAGGGTATTTACTAAAATTATGTAACACTTCCTTTCCATTGGAGAAACACAGCGGCTTTAAATTTCGATTTTTCTGTTCAGTAAATATTTTCTAAAAATGAATTCTGACTTTTTCGATGTTAGGAATTTAATACTTGTCACAATTGTTTTAAAATATACAACTAAATGCCTATGAATATACGAAGGAAATATCATATTGTACAATATATAGTCAATTATATTTCTACTTCTGGTAAATATTTGCCAAGGAATATTGGAGTAGCCGTTTTGCTTGAATCAAATAAGTATTACTTGAACAATAGTATTTATCTTCAGCGAACCGCTGGTGAAGCGATGCGGCACAGACACTACGTCTCGGCGCGGATGCAAGCTTGCGTCTCGCTCGAAGCGCCGCGCGAGGCACGCATTTTCCCGAGGGAAAGCAATTTCGTACGACTCGTAAATATTCGTGGGAACGCGGTTCGTTATAATAATTCCCGGAGATGCGAACGGTACGATACGTCCATTAACGCGCGGATCGATACCCATTTCACACGTCCAATCTCGCGAAAGATCTCGGCGCGGATCGTCGTCGCTGAGTCACGAGGAAGACGAAGGGAAAAGATAAATGTGTCTGGTCGGCGCGGGACGGCGGAGTGTTGCTTTTTCCAGCTGGGCTGCGAACGGCCGATCCGGACGGCGTTTACGCGCCCGAGTTGCGAAATCGCGCTTTCGAATCGCCTGCGCCATCGAAAGGAGCCGATGTACGCGAGGAGGAAAGGAAAGAAGGATTCAGGAAGAAGAGCGCGAAGGGCAGATAAAAAGAAAGCCTCTTCTTCGCGCTTCCCCCGTTTCGACCACCACCTTCTCTCTCTCTCGCTCTGTCTCTCACTGTCTCCATGTATTCATTTTTATTAACCGACATTTCTCCCGTAATAAAATCCCGGGCAATCTTCATAGAATCTTTGTGAAACACGCGGTATCCAGTATCGTTTGACCGTCCCCTCGCTACGCGTCTCCCGCGCGTCTCCCCATCGCCCCTCAGGCACGGATATAAAACCTGATGGCCGATAACAACCACTAGCGCCCCTCCGGCCTCCCTCGCCTCGGCAGGCACCGCCACTGTATCCGACACAAAAGCTGTGAGTGGTTCCCGTTTTATTGGAACCATACACGGATACAGATAGGGGCGATATACCTCTTGCCCACCCCACTGACGTGTTTCGAGACAGTGAGAGAGAAAGAGAGAGAGAGAGAGAGAGAAAGTGTAGGAGTGTAGTCGGGCTTACGCGCGAGGGCTAAGGGAAAAGGCCCAGGGAACTCGGCGTCGGGCACGGGTAGAGAAGGGCGACGGACGTTGATGGCCTGACAATATGCGATCTCCCTCTCGATTCAGTGAATTTCTTATACCCGATCTATACGCGATGGGAATCGCGGATTACCGGTCGAGGGGCTGTGCGCGTCGGCGAGGAGAGGTTAAAGAAATTACCAGCCTCGTTTGCGCCACGCGGAGCGAGATCCTTCGACGGCGCTCCGCTCTTCGCGGAGATTTGATTTCAAATCTCGGTGATTTAAGAGCGCGCGCGACTCGCGGGAGTTGAGCGGATTACGACCGCGAGCGCGGACCCGTCGAACCGCGACGCCGAATCGAGAGCCCCGCGGATTTCGGAGGGGGATCGTCCCGTGGAGGAGCAAACGAAGCTCGATATCGCGACTTTGTCGGACTTGTAGAGAAAAATGTTATCCTCCATTGCTATGTGATACATATATTTACATAAATTTATAATTAACCGCAATAGTATCACTATTGAAATTAGCAAGATTTATCCTAATTACGACCAATTCTATCGACACAACAGCATTCTTTTCCGCGCAGCGTTCAAAGATACCTTGACGCGCCCGTGAGATCGATTTCGTTCGTCTGAGATGCGTAGCGACTTATCCGCTAAAAGCGCGGGACGACTGATGCGAGCGAGCGCCGTTTCGCGTTTCCCGGCAGTTCCGATCTCGCAGTATACGCTGTTCATCGAGAGCGTTTCGCAACTACACGCGCGCACCGGCGTACCGTTGATTCACTCCGAGAAAATCAGAGGATTTCCGCGACTCGCAATCCTTGTCTATGGGCGAGGGTAGTCCCGTAAATGCAATTCCGCCTGAAGAAATTACAGCTCCATCCGAGTATCTCGCCGACTAGCGGAACGGCTAGACAGAGAAAGAGAGAGAGAGAGAGAGAGAGACAGACTCCATGTGCACTAACAGCAACAGCACGGCGAAGGCCCGCGCGATAGCCTTCGTCTTTCCTTTTCCCAGGAAAGGATGAGTCGGGACGGGTAGATTGAATTTGGGCGCGAGCAGGGTATAGTTCGTAAAGCGCGCGCAGAATGCGACCATCGGCCGCTGCCTCTCGAGCGACTGAATTGGCGGAAGTCCAGCGGCGCGGAGTTTGTTCCGGAACTCCGGTGTCCCCGGACGTTATCGTAGGTGTGGGACACGAGATATAGAATTGCGCCAAATGACAATTCTGGTTCTCGCCAATACGCGTTCGCCGCCCTTCTCCGCGTCCCGACGCCCCCCCGTGAGCGCGTCTCTGATAATACAGTAGGGATATCATGGAGAGCTCTTGATATTTATGCGCCATAAAAGTCCTGTACACGGGGAGGGCAATGTTCGAGTCAAGGGTGCTGACCGGACATCGGTTTCGGGGGGTGGCCAAAACGGTCGGCCCTTCGTGCTCGACTCCGCGTCCATTCTTCTCTTTCTCCCCAGTACCCTGCACTTCGCGTCGGCCTACGAGCCACCGGCGTTGCTCCTGTTCGTCATTTATGAGCGGCGAAGTGACCGATTTACTTACAATGCCGGCGGACAAGGCGGCGACGGCCGCCGCAAAGCGCGTTTTATCGAGAGGGAAGCGCCGGAAAGAGGGAGATCAAAAAAAAGGAGCCGGCTCCAAATGTTTTTATTTTATATTAATCCCAGAAATACGGGACACCGTCGTTATTTTAACGGAAAAACCACGAAGCTGTCATGATGCTACAAGTGGGGGGGAGTCAAGATACGAAATGCAAATTCTTTTCATTTTGAAAAAAAATAAAGGCGAAGAATGCGGTAGTTACCCTTAAAATATTAGCATGCGCCCACAGCTTGAAATGTCCTCGTCGCTATGATCACGCTCACGAACTGTCACAATTCGTCTCAAGCACGCGCGGATAAGAGTTGAATAATCGGGAATACCGCGTGACGACATCCGATGCGCTCGCCCGGGCGTCGTTGACTGTTATGATCTCGAGTACGAAACCTACCTCTGCGTTGTTGCACCGAAAGTCACGCGACCTTCGGAACGGCAACGTACACGTGGGCATGCGGAAATACCGTTACATACTTTCTCCCATTATTTGACGTCTTCTGTTTTTTGTTTGTAACTGCGTTTTCGTAGTCAGATGCCAAGTGCAAATTCATGTATTTTGTACTAGTGGGAGATTTTCCCGTTTACTTAACGCAACAACAACAACAATAATAATAATAAACGTAGCTCACACATTGAAAAGAACATCACTCCGATCATCGACGAAAGCGGGACAGGTCCAAATGCGAAAAGTCAAAGCTTAAAACGATTGAGCACGTACATACATACCGTGTAACCATAAATATCGCCAAGATAGAACGTCGAGGGAAAACATTGGGAATGTCGCGGCTGATTTCGTCAGATAAGACGCGTATAAAATCTAGTCGGTATTAAGGTCACGTTACAACAGCCTTCGCAGAGCGCTCCGGCAACTTGTTTTCTTTTTTTCTTTTCTTTCATTAATCGTACGGCAACGAATTCACGGACGGGTGGCGCTTAGCCTCCTTTCGAGTGGCGAGTCTTCTACGCCACGATCTCGAGAGGATCTCGATGCAGGTGCGAGAACGCAACCGCTCTTCCACCTTCGAGTTATAATAAGGAGACCGCCGCCTCGCGAAGGACACAAAGCGATGCTGCTTACCAAGCGATAAAATACAATGTACGCGCGAGGCCGTAAGGGATGCATAATTAATCGCCAGTAATTTCATACATTTTATTATTGATTCGACCTTTGCCGTGTTTGTGCGAAAAGCACAGTGAGATCCAATCGCCGATTGAAACGGCGATTAAATCGTGAATATTTACATTCGATCGAACGGCAGGTTGTATTTCAGTTGTACTTTTCCTCACATTTTTTTTTTTTCCGTCACGACTTTAAACTACTTCGAACCTCGCAACGGTTAAAGAGAGGAAAAGGAAAACACGCGCTATCCGTATGCGAAATTTACGTGAAAACACGAGACAACGGCGGAAACGAAAGCGGGAAAGCCGGGAGACACAGCGACCGTCAGGATTTCCATTCAAATAAGAGCGGAGTCGCGGATCGAAGTCCATTTAGCTCGTTTGTAATATCGCGTGGGAACAACAGGAACGAGAAGAGATGCGAAGGGAGAGAGAGAGAGAGAGAAAGAGTAGAAGGGAGAGAACGAGTGGCTCCGTTTCCCCGGGGTCTGTCATCTCGAATTCGCTCGCGAATAGCGCAGTCGCCATTTCTCAACACGTAAAGGCGGCGCGCTCGCGCGCGTCTCGCATGCATACGCAAGCAGCGCGAGTCGAAAGTTTCGGGCCACGAGCGCCGGATACGATGCGAAAGAGTGTCGGGCATCGGAGTGTGTATTCGCGAGGACGCGCCTCGAGCTCCTCCTCGCGGATCCCGCCGTCTGGCTGCATCCGCGGAGCCCCATTTCCTGCGGGACCCGCAGCCAGCCACGGCCAATCTCGATAAAACGCAAGAGCAAAGAGTCAGGAGAGACTCGTGGAGGCGAGCAGGAGCTGGGATGGGATGAAGGAGGAGAAAAAGGAGGAGAGAGAGAGCGAGAGAAAAAGAGGAGAGACTACGGCATGGTTTTAAAATACGTTTGCTTTTACCTCGTATGCACGGATATTTGCAGATACTTCAAAGATATCGTAGGTATGTACGCAACCGAAGACTCCGTCCGGGATTGGATAAGGAGAATTGATAACAAACAAAGTCGGACGCGCAGCGTCTCTCGCTCTGTACCAGGAGAGGAGGAAGCGAGCTCCTCTATTTCTCCCGACTCTCGCTCTCTCTCTCTTCCTTTCTTTCTCTCTCTTCTTCTCCCGTGGATCCTTCGTGCCGGTGCTTTTCGTTCTTCCGGGAGCGCGGAGTCGGTCGGGAAGACGGGAAAACGGACGCGGAGATCGGGAGAGACGGGGGGAGGGCGCGGACGAAAGGTAAAGATTTAAATGGCCTCTTGCAAAAAGCATTTAGCTATTCGCCGTGGCAAACGACCATGGCGAAATGGCGAGAGAGAGAACATATTTTAAACAGATTTCCCTCTTCCGTGCGCGATGTATTTATGTGGCGTACAGAAGCGGCGCGGGCTATATGTATTACGGCGACGCCGCCGCCGCCTCGATGCTCCTCGAGAGGACTCGCCTCTTTTTTTCGGGGGTCTCGAATTTAAAAGGTTTAAAGCGATTTCCCAAGGGATGGCGCGTCGGATTGTCGGCCCTCGAACGCCGATCGACCGATGACAATTCTTTCTCTCCGCCTTGCCAGCCCGCGCTCTTGTCCGTCCTCGTGTTGATCCCTTCTTTAAGGTTTAAGCTTTCTACTGTGTCCCGATAGTGACTTATTGCGAACTTCTAAGAGGACCACGCCGCCTCGTTGGGAAAAAAAAGAGCGGCTTCCTTTACTCTTTCCTCCCCGGGTATTGTGTGTGGTCCGCGTCGACGCGGGAAATTCGGTCTAACGTGAAAAATGATGTCGGCCGACAAACACGCTCGCAACGTGAATTTACCGCACACGTTCATCTCGTCTCGTCTCGACTCGACACGTGCTGCCGAAATCACGTCGTTTGTCGTGTGTGATAATAACTTTTACGACGCGCACTGGCTGTCGGGCGATATTGCGGACCGCGTCGCGGGAAACCCCGCCGCGGCGAGCGAGGATTAGGGAGGGCCTTTCATAAAATCCCTCGCGTGATCTGCTTTGAGAGAGACACAGAGAGAGAGAGAGACAAGAGTATATGCGTGCATAGCCGGTATTCAATGCTCTCGAGACATTCAACGATCTTTACGAGCGAGAACGCGTCGTGTCTTCCTCCGGCCTGTTTGTACCGCAGGAATATCGAGAGACTGCGTTGAGACCGCGAAAAAATTATATAGCACGCACGCACGCATGCAAAAACGCGCTCGCTAAAAAATATCTCGCTTGAAAACCACCCGACAGTTATCGCGTACAGAAAATACGCGAGTTGACGTAACGTTGAATTTACCAACAGAGACTCGTTTATTTCCTGAAGAAAAAAATTACCACTCCGCTTTGGAGACTGATCGTTGCACTCTACTCTCTAAAGCGCAATCGGTGTTATCATCAAGAAATAGTCAATAATCACTGGCGCCCATAGTTATAAATATAGCACTGCAAATCAGTTTGCTGTAATCAAAATTTTGCTGTAAATGCCTGTTAGTAGCAGTGACTATTTCTATCAGAGAAATCGAACTACGGAAACAGTGAAAAACATTATTTATTATTTATTATCTTAGTCAAATTCTTAAGATGTTGTCGACGTTTTTAGCTGAAATATTCTCAATTATGTTTCACTGATTGACACCTTCATTGATTCGACTTAAAAGAACAAATATATCTGCGAGATCAAACGTGAATTCTTGTATTCTCGGCGACACACACACACACAATCACTGACGACACGATATTCGAGGAATGCTTGAGAACTTTTTTTGTGTCGCTGTCGAGAGGAGGACGCGCGACGACGGATCCGTGGAGCCTGTCTCTGAAAATCGAGGAAGGAGGACGCACGCCTTTTCTAATGGAATTAATGCGCTCCTTATAACCCGCCCGGAGCGTAAGATTTACCTTTCATCCCCGGGAATATGTGATCAGGGTATTAGTGCCTCTGTATTATTAAGAGATGAAAACTGAAAGCGGCGGGGACGACGCGGCGGCGGCGACAGACGCGGAGGACGACGCGAGGTGGGTTTGAAAAAGTCCTCCTCGCAATGGAGACGTTTTCCCGATTTCAATGCGCGGCTGATTTAAAATTCATCAGCCTCTTTAAGGGCTTATTTTTCTGCTCGCGCGCTCCGAGGTATTTATTTTTTTTTTGTGAGAGCGAAAGATGAGGAGGAAGAGACGTAATCCTGTATTCCCGCTGCCTGACGGCCTGCGCCTCCTTTTGTTGCGGCGGGGGTAGACAGTAGCTTTAGTTTCATGCGGATGTACCGAACTACCCTCGCACGTAACACAAGATCCCTGCAGATTGCAAACGGCGGTTGCTGCGCGTAATTATCCTAACGCGACGCGAAATTGGCACTCGACGCTCGCAGAGGGAGATTTCCCGCGCGAGTCAGACCGACTGGTGTTTCTATTTTTCTTTTTATCGGCGAGTCTATTTCGATTTGACGTCAACGAACGTCGACAAACGCCGACCGGGAGAGACGAAGCGCCGGAATTCGTGGGACCGTTCGACGCTCCCGCGCCCGGAAAAGCACGAGGGCAATTTTTCCACGACAGGACCGCGCAGATTGCATTAAGTGATATCTCCCGGCGAAATTACAATACGCTACATTTGACTTTGAATTTATAATATTCGCGTTAGAGCTTACTGGCTGGCTGGCAAAACGCTATTGGCACCCTGGGACCTATATCGCACGATGTGTCCCGCTAATGCGCACCCTCACCCTAGTTTGAATTCAAACCAATAACACGGACGCAAAGAGATTAGGGACGCAGTTTTTAAAGTACTCGAATCGCGACGGCACTGCGGATCCCCTCGCCTCTCTCTCTCTCTCTCTCTCTCTATCTATCTATCTTCTGCCTCGCTGTTACTCTAAATCATCCAATTTTCAATTACACAAATTATCATAACTGTTCTTTTCTTCGCTCACGTTCCCTTTTCATTTTCGTTGAACTTCCAAGTCCTATCGCAATTCTCAACATAAGTAAATAAAGATAATAAACAGATTACGAAAAGGGATAAATTGTTTTGATTAACCGTCATTCAGTTATTTCTTCATATATTTAATTATTTAACATTCGCTCATCGTACGTACTCTATTCGCAGTCGACTAAATTACATAATTAATATGTTGCTCATGGGAACTGAGAAGAAATTAAATGCAGACGGAATATCGAGATAACCGGATGTTAAGTAATTCCGAAACAAGACTTTCCTCCAAAGTGGAGACGTTGGCAACGTGACAACGAACGCATAGCACGCGTCCGTTGCGGTGCACGCGGCTCTCGAAATTTCCAATCAGCGTTATCGACCGCTAAAGAAGTACACGGGCGACACCGGTACGATATTCCACTATGCGCCCTGAATCACACGCTGTATGCAACTCACGCGTTCGCATAATCATGACACTGCTCGGCGGGTGAAGGGGTCCCCCGGAATTGCACGTATATCCGAGCTCGGGGAGCAGCTCCCTCCGCGAAAACAGCGCGGTCGATGTTATTCCAAAATATTAGCGCGGTTCGGCAAAGCCTCGGTAGTACAGCGTTCGCTCTATTACTGTGATTAGCATACGCTGACAGGCGGCTATCACCCCCCTCTCCCTCCCGGGGACACGACGGGGCGGCGGAGGGCGCCGAGGCGAAATCAGTCGCCCATTCCACCGCGCGAACGGCCTAACGGCCTATATGGAGGAGCGCAACGGGCCCGTCGAAACACCAACACTAACCCGATTCGACGGTGGTGCGGAGCCGTTGGATGGTATGTAACATATTGCGACAAGCTATGCTAAACATTATGCCGGTGACGGCGACTGATGCTGGCTAACCAGCCCAACGGTGATATACGAGACGTAGCCTCGCGCGCGCGCGCGCGAGCTATTTGCGCGCGGCGATGTTCTCCTGTCACCCTGAGGACGGCAATTTTGCGCGGTATTTCGTAGCTTCACGCCGCCCGCTAAAGGGAATACCTATTGATACGCGATATTTATTAGACGTGACGAGTCATTCCGAACGCGAATTTCTCTCGATGCGCGCAAAATGGTAAAGGAAAGTTTACGCTGCTGAAGTTCGGAACGATCTTCGGATGAAAATGAAAAATTACGGGACCGAAAATGTTTACGACTCTGTAACTCTGTCGGAGGTAACAGCTGTTATGTGACAATATGACTTTGAGTTTATCGTCCTACCGTGCACGGACTGTTATCGGCCCTTCTTTCGAGTTTCGTTGATTGCATTTATCTTTTTGTTATTATTATAATAATTAACAATCTGCTGTGTCAATAAAAAACTTGCAAATTCAGCAAAATAATCCGGCGAATAGCAATTGGCAATTCTTAACAAATCGTTTCGCTGTCCATATAGTAACTGACGGACTCTCCTGCACGAGAAAATTACTTTTCTCCGTGTACGATGTCACTTCAGCCTCAAGATCATGGCTGTTACTCTCAAGATTAACACACACGATCGTGGGAGATGGGAAAGACGCGACGCGTCCACGTCAACGGTCATCAACGCTCATCGGACACGTCGCGTTATTTTCCCGAATCACACCGCCGATCGATCTAAATCCTCGCAGTCGCGGACTCCGCGCGCTAATTGAGCAACGTCGATTCGTCACGGCTGAACGGGCGCGGTGGGGAACGAGTTTTTCAATCCGCGTTATCGGGACAGCGAGCGCGCGCACGAGTTATCACGCCGCCGAGCTGCTCCCGTTTAATCAGCTGGTCGATGCCAGTGCGTTATTTAGCGCGTCGTGATTACGAACTTGGCAGTTAGGGGCGACGAGTGGGCGAACGCGCACGCTAGAGAGAGAGAGAGAGATTCACTGGTTACAGTGATTGTATGCAGCCTGTATGAGGGACACGAGGCTCAGGGAGATACTTGTAGTAACCCGATTGGACGCTGGGAGGGACGCGCCGCTCGCTGGATGGTGCGTAACATATTGCGACAAGCTATGCCAAACATTATGCCGGCGACGTCGACTGATGCCGGCAAACCTGCTCTCCGCGATCGTAATATTCACCGTCGTGTCTCTCGCGTGCGTCTCTCTCCCCCTCCTTCTTTCTCTCTCTCTCTCTACGCCTGTGTGTACGCGATGCATGGCGTTTATGCGGGCGCTCGACTATCTCGACGCGAGAGCGAGAGCGCGCCGCGCGCGCACCGCGAGAATAATTATCACACGCGCCCGGCCGTGTCATCTCGTTTCGCACGTTGACGAGCCATTGTTGAAGCAGGGCCACGACACGCGATCCTTACGACGACCGGATGACAGCCGGCTAATAACCGACATTAATCGAGACGCCCGGACGCGCGTCGTGGAAGGTGGCTGCCTGCGAACCAGGAAACCACCGCGTTCTCTCTCTCCCTTTCTCGACGTTTCGAAGTGGTGGGCGCCGAAAGTACAAGCGAAATTGCGCGACCGTGCGCGAATTAATTCAATTTGAAATTCCGCGGGGTTCGAAGTCTTAGTCGAGTCGCCGAGAGTAGAATAATATAACGAGCCGATAACGCGCGTCGCGATTCTCCGGATAGCTCCTCCGGATCACCGTTATTCTCGCAACCTCGCGGATTCTCGCGGCCAGATCAGCTCTAACGCCGCGAGGATATTCGCAATCGCGGCTCGGCGCGAATGCAAATTCGCGCGATCGCCTGGCAGCGCGACTACTACGGATTTGCATTCGAGACGGGGCCGGAGGATTCGTCGGAAAATGGCCCGAGCGCCGTCGCCTAAGTGCAAGGATAGCAGCAAACGACGTTACGGGGTTGACGGACTCATTACGCGGTGGTTTGCATATAGAGCGCGTCGGCTCTCCCGTCGTACACCGGCTGTCTCTCCATATACAGTCGAATACTCGCACATCCGAACGAACGGACATGCAGAGAGCGAGAGCAAGAGAGAGAAAAGGAGAGGGGGAGAGAGAGGGAGAGCGGGCGGACGGATACTGACTGACTACTACACGAGTAATATGGATTTGAGGGGCGACCGGCACAATGGTGCCACTAATGCACAACCACCCCCGTGGCAGTACTGCGAACCCCTCCGGGCAAACTGCGTACACGGACCATTCAATATTGGCCGTGGCTCTAGCCACTGGCTTATCTACGCTTAATGGCACGACATTGGAGCGTGCCGAAGAACTATGTCGAATCATGGCCTCGTCGCGTCATCGAGGATGATGAGGTTTCCATCATGCCGGAGCACACCTGATCGATAATACCGGGGCGCATTCGTCGCGTTTGGCAGCCGGTGCCGCGGTGATCGCGGTAATATTAAGTGGAGTCGAGGGGAAATCGAGCTGACCGACGGGGAAAGTTCACGGAGGGGGGCGTGCGACTCGAAATTCTCCAGCGAGCGCGCTCTTTCTTCCGCTTTAAAACTCGGTGATTTTCGACGGCGACAAGCGATAACGGTGGTGCATCAGAATGGGCGAAACGCTGCCGCGTAATCGAGAGAGCCGTGGTAACACCCGGCCGGGAAATTCCAGGCGGTGCTGGGTAAACCGAACGGACGAAGCGATACCGTCGCGACGTCGTCGAATACTCGAGGCCGTTATCTTTATTAAAATCGTGGCAGCGCGCGCCGGTCGGATCGCCCCGAAATTTGTCCACACGCCCCGACAGACAGAGGGTGACGCGCGTCGATCACGTTGCACCGCAACACTTCCAACTGCAATCCGCGGCAAACACGGCCCCGGTATCAGCATGGCCCATTGCTCGCGAATCCGGCCAATTTCCTGCATCCTGATCTGATCGTCACTTTACGACGCGTGTGCCGGCGAGAGCGAGCAAACCTGCCACCGGCATTCCGACCAAACGCGCCCGTCCGTCCGTCCGTGCAACCACCGAGAGAGAGGAGGTGGTGTCTCGCGCGAGCCGAGCGTACACGCGTGTACACGCACGCGGCCCATATCCATCGAGCGTGTCCTATGTACCGGCTGATAACGTACGTACCGCGTTCTCCGGATTCAGCATAATCTGACTGATTGGCGGGGTAACCTGCCGGAAGGATCGTACCGGTTGTTGTCCGCCGGAGTTGAGTTTATAACCGGTCGATGCGACCGCCGTTTCGACCGAGTACATTTCCGAGAGGTCAACGGCGACCGTGTAATGCCGACGTGCGCACGTTTCCAGCGTATCCACCGCGAAACAGTCCGCGGTGTTTGCGTAACATTGTTTAACGTCGCTAATCATAGGTGTACGGGCATAAGTATCGTAGGAGTGTCGAAGTTACGGGAGAGAGAGAGAGAGAGAAAGATAGATAGATAACAAAGTGTACGTCGCGCGTTGGCGCGCGCGCGAGTGTGCACGATTTCGAAATCGAACACAGTGTAATGCGAAATCTAGCCGCGCGTTCAGAAATAAATTGCAGTTGCTGATTATACGAGCATTTGACGTAATATCGCTGACGGCGGTGCCTGTTTGCGCGTACAGAAGCGAGCGGTTTTAGAGCCGAGTCACGAAGTCGTCGATACAATCAGTCATACATGGGAGAACATGTATGGAGCGTCATTAAATCTTAAACGCGGAGAATCGTTTGTGTTAGAATGAAGGAGAGAAAGAGGGAGAGAAAGAGAGAGGGAGAGAGATAAATCCCGCGTAAAAACGGGAGAAACGCGATATATAGCTGGGTTTTTTCACCTCGTCTCGACCGTCGCCCATAAAAAAGCGGGAGAAAAAATTTGCCCCGTGCGCGGAAAAAAAGAATTAGCTCGCACAGATAAAAATTAGCTGTTCGCATAATACAATTGAAATTTAGTTCATTTAGCTAATTTTTTGTACCTATTTTCAGTTCTCACATCTAAAAACTAGGTCTGGTAACTAAATTTCAGTTGTATTATATAGACAACTAATTCTTTCTTTTTTTGTATGAAAAGTTTCATAAGCGGACCGATATGCACGGGATGTATTGTGAAAATTGATAACACAAAGAATCGCGCACGAGATGCGAAGTCAAAGCTTGACGGGGAGGAGTGGAGAATTTCACTCTTGAATCTAGATATTGCGCTGCGAGAATGCATTCGTTCTCGTTGCGGGGTCAAAGGACGGCTAAATACTTTAATTGGGACGAATTGAATACCGTCGCGAAAAATTTCTCCTGAAATAAATTTCGCTCTCGCGAGCTCCGCATCGGACACACGTAATATTCAGGAATTAAAAGCGGAAATCGAGCGGCGCGCGATACTTTCAATTCACCGAAATTTAAAAAAAATCGTTTACCGACGTTATTGAAGTATATTCGCGTATTGCGCATATAGAAGGGTTCTCAGGCAAAACTAATGAACGCTTTATGAGCCTGCGATTTTACAAAATATTCCCTGTACTCTCGAACAAAATACTACGAAACTTTGGAAATATCGACAAGTTTTCAGTTACATTTCTTTCATTGAACTGTTTTAGAAAGACTTTAGAATAGAATAGAATCTGCCTTATTGGGCTCTGGGAAAAATCATATAAGAATAACGAATGGTATAATACAACATAAATGTACAGACAATCATCGTAAGACGAAAAAGAGAAGAAGAAGAAAAGCTAAAAAGAGTATATAAATTAGAATAAAAAATATAGACTAGAAAATAATAAAAATAAAATAATGAGTATCTAAAGCGCACATAATGAGATGAGGATGGCAATTAATTACCAATACTTAGCAAATTCCTTCGGATTTTCCGACATTTCGATTTTCGTTTCTTTCACGCTCGCGATATTTTTCACTGCGGCAAGATGATCGCGCGCAAATTCTGAAATCTCACGGTGAAATGAAAATCCACCTAGTTCGGACGTGTCCCTTCGCGAAACAGACGCACGAAGACGAGACAGAACGGTGAAGAAGAAGTGAAAGGCAGGAAGGGAAAGAGAGGTAGACAGAGACACTGAGAGAGAGAGAGAGAGAGAGCTTCGGTGCGCGACGATGTTGCGGGCGTTTATGAAATACGTGTTTCGCCTGGCTATTTGCAGTTTGCACCAGACACAGGCAGGACGGCCATTGTATGGGAAACGGATAGAGTGGCGGCATTTGCTATTCCCGTAGCGCGCAGACTACGTTCCATTGTCACATTGTGCCTGCTAATACGCTAAAAGCCTATCTGTGTTGAGATCTGCGCGCGGAATATTGCCGCGCCCGGGATTCAAGTCGGCGTAACGAGGTTACGCCGAAAGAGACAATCGCGAGTTAATGACTGCGTAATTGAACGGTGGTCGTCGATGGGTGGCGTTGGCGAAGAGAGGGAGGGAGAACGTGGACGGGAGAGATAGGACAGTCGAAGAAGAAGGAGACCGGGCGGTCTTGGCCGAGAGAGGACCTCTCTCGTTGAGCAGGAAGTCGATTCGCAACGGCCGACTTTGCGCCACGTCGCCGGAATGAATAGATCTCGCGAATGTCGCTCGATAACGCCGCTATCGTCCGATCGCGGGAGACGTTCGTGGCGTCTCGGTGTTACGCCCGCATGGGGAAACGATTCTTATCTTCATAGGAGCGCGACGGTTACGCGCAAGGTAAATACCTTTTCATTCCTCCTCATCGGTACTATTGAAAATTGGACACGCCGAAACGACTCCCGCTCGTAGATCACGATCCAGCCTGCGTTCCGATTCATTTGTCTTGCGCTTGACGGGTCCTTTATCACCGGACAGAAAGCTACCGTCTACCTGAAACCAGTAGTAGTCCGTGTTATTCCCTCCTACTCCCCCACACTCTCTCTCTCTCTCTCTCTCGGCGGAAAGAATAGATGCATAAAATAAGCATCAGACGAGCGTCGTGTTATACGTACATACATCGCACGCGGCGCCATTAATGTCAGCGCCTGTGCCGGAGAGCCGAGGAGAAGGAACGGCACCACCACCGGCGAGAAGATTTCATGTCTATGGCGACACTGCATCGCGTGTTGCGCGCGCGGTGCCGTTGCGAAATTGAATCGAACGTAAAAATATATATTGTCCCGTTCGCTTACTCGCGAGCTCACCTTGCCTCACGTCGCTTTGCGTCACCCGGCTGAATTCGCATGTCCGCGCGTCGGGAGATAATACCGCGGTCAATTTCCCTCGGATAAGACGCGCCCGGCTACATAATGGCTCGGTTCTTTCTCTGCCCGCGTAATAGCGAGGAACGATCCGACGCCGGGCCGCTCTGACGTTTTTGCTCCTTTTGATATCGCGCCGGTGAGAGAGAGAAACGACCGGTACGAGGCAGCGCGATTCTGAAAGGCGCGGTAACCCTCGATTTCGCGGGATCGCGTGCATCGTCGGACCGCAACCTGCCCCAAATTCCTGCCGTGCAAAGACGACGGCGCGGGGGAATCCGCGCGAACGATGTCTGTAATCACGGAAGAATTCGTTGCGTACGGTGCACGTACGGCGCGTAGTCACGATATCTTTCCCCTTTTCTTTTATTGCAGTGGCTGAAAGAAGCAGAAGAGCGAGAGGAGAAGCCGGCAGGGAGAAGCGAGAGAAAGAGAGAGAAGTTTCTCGGCATCCTTTGCATCTCTTCACGGACGAACGAGCGGCTGACGAGTGCGTGCAAATTCTTTTAACGACGACCAAAGCCCCGGAAAAAGCGCGTCGGTAGCGCGGCGATTATGAAAATTTCCTTCGGTAAATATCGCGCGCTCCTTCAGCCTCGTTGCGCGCGCTCCCTCCGCCGGCTTTCGCAGAAGGAAGGAATAATTATGTCGTCGTACGCTCGGATGCGGCGCTAAGGCACGGTTAGAGAGAGAAGCCCCGAGAAGCCATCGCTCCGCATCAAACGAAATTATTCCGAGGCCGTAAGAATTTTCACGGCTCTTAATCGCTCGTGAGCGCGCCGCCGTGTCCCCGCGCGCATTTTCATAAATATTTCATAAATCGCGCGTTTAACCTCCTCACGCATGCATCGGCGCGGTAAGAGCCGACGACGACATTATTATTTTGTTTCATGTTAAGGCGACGCGCATCGAGGACCGAAGAGAGTCCATAATGTCACGCGATAAAGATATGACCGTGGGCGCCTCGAAGAGGTCCTGACGAAAGGAAAAAGAAAAAAGTCGCGCGAGCAGGGGCGCCTCTCTCGTGAAGAACTCCTCCTTCTCCCGCTCTTCGCGATCTATCGTGCCCCCTTCCCTCCCCCTCGAATTAATGCGAGCGATCACTGTGTACGTCGTCGCGCCAGGCAACGCGCACACGTATTTATACACGTCGGCGAGGACGGAGACGCGGGAAAAGGAGTCGTATAACGGCCCTCTCATCGGGGAGCTTTTTAGGAGGCCCCGGAATATCTCGTGGATATCACTGCGGGTTTATCATGAACAATACTAGAGATAAAGGCGGCCGAGAACTGCTCGCAATAAATTCGTACCGAGCTTCCAGATATTTCATAAGGGTGGAATCCATCAATAACGGCCGCGCGGCGAGTGCACGTGTGTGCGTGTGTGCGGGGAACGACGTGGCCAAGGAACGTTCTCGGGTATGTGTGTCGGCGATGGTCCCGCTATATCGCCGGCGAAAGAGCGAGAGAGAGAGAGAGAAAAGAGAGAGAGAAAGCTCGTGCCTTGGGGCAATAAATAATGCGATAAAACACGAGTTTGTCGGGCTATCACGAGCAAGGGAGGGTGGCAAAGCTCCACCGGGGAGGGGGGGGGGGATATTCGCCCTCCCCCCGGCATTGACTTTCGTCTTTGGCGTTGCATCTTATGAGGGGGAGGCCGCACGGGGATGCGGAGGAAGAGTGCCTCGTCGATCAAGCGGCACCACTTCGCCGCGATTCGTCCCGCGGAAACTCCATTATGCACGCGAGCGCGCACCGTAAATTAATTGCCGACGCGCGCAAACACAGCGCTGCTCTTCGTGAAATCGCATCAGGTCGACGATGAGCTTGTCAGACGCGCGTAGGAAGAAGCGGGGCCTGCCTCGCCGGCCGCGTCTCGAGACTCTCCAAACTTAATTTCGGCCTTGGAAACTCGCCACTCGCGCGCGAGCGATACTCCCCGATGCTCGCTGTGCGTTAGGCGAAACTGAATTCCGATCGTAAACGAATTCTCCCGGCTTTTGTTTATCCGGTGGAGGCCTCGCCGAGGAGCAGGTCAATCTCTCGAGAGGCGCCGAAATAAGATTTCAGATTGGACGTCCCTCCCGCCACAACGCACGAATGTCAATTTCCGACGAGAAATTTGCCAGCGCAGAATTCACTTCCGGCGCGTGAAAGGAAGCTGCCCGGCACCGTGTGACGTTGAAAACGCAAAGGGAAATCAACGGTTCTCGCAGGTTTCCTGCAGCACCACGCGCCTTCTTTTTGTATTCCGCGCCGGATACAAAGTGTTTTTCATCGACTACCGCGCAGCACGATCGACGAGCTCGCGCTCGGATTTCCGGGGCTGCGCTTAAACGCGCTAAGAACTCCGGGGAACTCTCGAAAAGGTTTCCCTTGTTTCAACGAGGGTGGTCGATAAATTATCGTCCACCTATAACACTCGGCCCCGGCTTTCAGCCCCCTTTCTCTCTCTCTCTCCTTCTTGAGAGCGAACCTCGCGACTTTTGCCCCGAAGGGGTGCCGCGCGCCGAGAAAGCATATTCATAAAACTGCTGGAGCAAAACCGCTTTATACCTCTAGGCGTTCTCCTCTGAAACCACCCCCCCCCCTCTCTTCGACGGGGGGCGCGGCTGCCTGCGCTCTCGAGGGGCGGTAGGTCGAATTTATTAGCACTAAGCCGGGAGAAACGGCCGGTGCCAATCACGAATTACGTCCAATAACCGGAATTGTAACCGACGGGCTCATCTAAACCGGACGATTCCGCGGCGATGGCGATCGTTACTCTCGCGGTGACGAGAGAACGTTATCTTACTCGATATAAACGTTAATAACGGTGCGCGCGCAAACACCCGCACGCATTTAGCCTCGACAATACGGAGAATTATCATGCGGACCGACGACGACGACGACGAACGACCGAGCAGGGGGTAGCGGTTGGTTCACTTGGGTATGCAATGTCATTTGCTCGTGGCACGCGTTACGACTCGCCGTTACGTTTATGTCGGGACATAAAAATGCGTGCCCGGATGCCCGATCGACTGCCGTATGTTTCGACGATCGACTCGAATTCTCCCGACGGCTTCCGTTCCATGCGTCTTCCCGTGCAGAGACGTTTTTAACGGCGCCGGAGCGGGGTGTTTGTGCCGCGCGCGCGAAACAAAGTCGTTCTCGTGAATAGACCGAACAGACCAATGCGGTGCAGAAGTAGCGTTTCATACGCGCCCGTTAAGGTGATACCAAAGTCGAACTTGATAAGCGTCAATAACGTAGGGGCGATCCTCAACAATTGAAACTCAGTGTTATATAAACACTGACACGATTACGTTACTCTTTTTATATTTCTCGTACGATCAGTCACAAAAAGTTTCCAGCATGTTTTTTTTTTGTTTTTTTCGATAAGTTTCACAGCGCATTTCGTATTCAATAGGAAGATGTATCTCCTGAGAATGATTAAAAACAAATCCTCCTGTTGGACACGGGATGCGTTCTGAAACTTATAAAAAGAAAGTGTTGCAACTTTTTTCAAACGTTTGTAAAAACATTTATAATTCTGTGCAATCACAATAAGACGTAAACCTGGAAAAGAAAATTCAGTATTTTGCCGGGAAAATGATCAGGTATGGCATCCCCTTAATCGTTAAATCGTCCCGTTAAATGATATACTTAATGTTTGCGGATACCGATATTGTCGTCGGATCAATGAGGGTTTTCAAAACTCGTTGTAATTTGGTCGAGTCGCTGCGAGTTTCGAATCTGCAATCGAATACTGCAATTTCAGCGCTGCGATCTCGGCGCACGATAGCCCGCGCGACCGCGGCGCTACAACTTCAATTATGACACACAGCTTCGCGAATCGTGCTTGCGCAATCGAGTGTCGCCGATCGAGAGATCAAAGGCGCGAGATGCGGTGGAGAAAACCAGTTTTCCGCGCGCAATCGTTCCTATTATTGGCATGTCATCGTGGGTCGCGACTCTAACGCGAACGATTGTCCGTGCTCTCGAGCCCGGTCGTAAAGTGCTCGCCTTTTCCCGTCGATCGACCGACAAACGCGTTTGTTATTGTTATCGTCGTGGCACGACGCACGGTAATTTCAACGGACAGTGCCAACGATTTTTCCCGACCGACGGCAACGAGAAAACCGCCGAGCGAGTGAGTGAACGTTATTAATTAAAGGGTCGGAGATGAACGCACTTGACGATTCGATACGACACACGCGGGGGGACTCGATTCGCGGGGATTCGATGCTTGCCGGAAAGAGAGAGAGAGAGAAAGAGGCAGGCGAACTTTTACGATTTTTAGCTTTCGCCGATTTAACGGCACCTTTAACGACCGTGGCTTTTGCCAACATACTGGAAGCCGGCGAGAGGGCCGTGTCGCGATAGTGCGGTGGGCCCCCGCGTATTATCGAGTTACATCTAATCATCATAACCTCTTGTCCGACCAGCCAGCCAACGAACTGGGATTGTAAAAGTTTAATATCTACCGGTTTACGACACACCACGAGACGCGCACACGACACGGCGCGGCACGCGTGTGTGCGCCTTCCTTCCACGCACGAGCGGATCGTACGTTTCCACACGTAATACAATCCGCCCGATGGATCCGCGACGGTAAACGATGCCGCAGGGCCGCAGTCTCGGCCAACATCTCCGCACCCCCTTGCCGACGTCTCTGAAGAAATTATCTTCTTAAATTAAATTCAGAAAAACTTTTTTTCTCTAATTATCTTCTTAAATTAAGAAAAATTATCTTAATTTAATTTAACCCTCCACCGGCAACATTTCGTTTAATTTGAGAAAATTCTCGCGTACTTATGAAAGCTTTAATAGAGTTTCTGCCATCGTAGAAGTCGGATTGTATTTTACTAATTTTTACAATTTAAAATCGGAGTAGAAAAACTCATAATCAAAGGATCGTCTTCAAATCCCCACGTTTCGTTGGCGCAAGTTTAAGAAAATAAATTTTCAAGAAATATGTGATTCTAAACAATTATCTTTCTTAAACGTTATTTTAAAAATAAACATAAAAAAACAAGTTAATATTACACATAAATTATTAAGTTAAAAATAATTGTTAAATTAAAGAAATATTCGTGAAGATCGTCGCGTTGAGGTTTTCAGTTCGGTTCTGGTCTGCTTGTAAAACGCGCAGGGGGACTCAAGCATCGGCGACGAGCGCAAATGCGAAACGCTCGCGGATGAAACACCGCGGAATCACGAAGCATGGAACATAACCGGTCGCGAGAACGAGGGTGCGCAGGGAGAAGAGGGGAGCATGAACAGCAGAGGCAGAGAGACAGAGCGCGGGGGAATAAACATAGAGAGTTCGGTTAGTTCGGATTTAGTTTCGAGTTTACGTTCCCCGGGCTTCCTGAGTTAACCAACCACGTAAACGCGACCGTTCCGGCCACCGACGGGTTATATTCTATTACGCGATAAATATTAAACCCCGAGACGTATATACGCGCGATACACACGATCCCGGGGTGGCGGCGGGGACTGGGGGGAGGGGAGTGGTGGCGGCGGTGGCGGCGAATCGTTCTCCGCATTACGGCGGATTTAATTACGGCACATTGCGCCGCAACGCGGCCGCGAATTCGGCCGGCGAGCGGGCGGGCGAGAGACGACATCTGGTTCGACGTCGAATTAATTTTTCCCATTTATCCGCGACGGTTAACGAAGAGTACCTCGTGTATTAATTTTATCGCGCTATAAATGAAATTTCCGGCAAAAACCGAAAGGCGACCGGTGGCAGAAATTACGGTTGGTCACGACGCGCGCGCGCGACTGCTGTAAAATTTAACAATGAAAACATTATTTCACCCGTGTTTGTCGAACAATAAAATTATAATATATATTAGTACACGCGACGCAGACGCACGCGAGAGAATTTCGCGGTTTAACGCGAAATCGCACGAAGCTGCTTCGGACGCCGCGTTACGGCACTAACTCCGACTCCGTTCCGGACTCTCGCTCGAGACGCGCTCATTAAAATTTAACGCACTACACACAAGCGTTATTGAAATTTCGCTTACGACGAAAGGTTTCTCCTGCAAAATAAACAGAAGATGACACGTAATTGCGCCGTTGCCGCGGCTCGTTTTCGCTGATGCGACATTATTTGAAAAGTCCTCCAGCCCCGAGAACACTTCGTCGTCGTCGTCCCCGGCCGAAGGAAGGAAGACGAAGGGCGGAAGGGGCCCCACGAGGACTCCCGCGCGCTTGTATCTACTCTCATCAAAGAAGATCCATTTCTTTCCCTCCCCCTTCGCTCCCCTTCCTTTTTTCTTCCTCCTTTTTCCTTTTTTATTTCGCCGACCGCTCGCGCTTGTATCGGATGTGTCGGGTTTCCAGGCAACTGGGCGCCAGTCTTCGGCACGTAATAAAGAGGGCAAACAAGGAGGAACGTGACCTCGTGTGGGCGAGCCCGAGAAAAGGGAAAGGTGTAAGATTACGCCCTTATCGGTGGTTCCTACACGGCTCCCTCCCGCCGACTTTCGACGTTATTTGTCCCGTGTCGTGTCTTCGATTGCCACGGTACCGCCCCCTATTTGACCTAATTTCCCCTCAATTTGGCCCTAAATAAATGAGCGGGCAAACATTAAATGAATCAAGACATTTATTTGGTCACGAAGAAGAATTTCGTGTCATTAGTTGCGACGGTCCGCCACGTATATCCCCCCGAGCCGGCTCCCCTCGGCCCTTTATGCCTTTTCATATCGTCACGATACGCCGCAGTCCTGAAATGGAAACGCTGTTTCGCGTCACGTGTCCTATCCGAATCGTACATAGTAAACACGCACGCTGATCCCGATACACGATATAAGAATTGCCGATCCCGTGACACCTCGGTTTTCCGGCTCGCGTGACTATTTTCCAACGGCGACGCGGACGAATTTATGAAAGTCGGAAGAAAATGATTTAATTACAAAGTGACAAAAATATATGGCGTCTGTTAATCTTGCGACGAGATTTCTCTTCTCCCTGTGGAATTTTGTACTGAATGTTGTTTATTTACGCTAACGCTCGTCATATTTTGTCGACCTCGTTCGAATTGAAAAAGAACGAACGTATATAGTAAAAAAATCGTGTATTAAATTTCACATATTTCATATTTCATGTCTCTAACGGTCCGCATACATTTTTGTATTAATTTAACACAAGATGAATATGTTGAAAAGTAATATAAATATTATGTCAAAAGTTAACATGAAATTAATACGTTAATCGACACTGAAGTATAAAATATATTATTTTAATATTTACATATTGGATATCGACTCAACACAAAATACTGATGTAACAAACGCAATATGTTAAAAATTTGGCGCAAAAATTTTAACAAGGAACGATTTTAACACAAGTACAAAATGTTTTCACCGGCTACCTAAACGTACACGTACGCGCCAGTAAAAGAGGTTAAGACATGACACGGCTTTTGCTTTACATTTCTCCTCCGTCTGGCGAATTATCCGCGAGCGGTGGAGCGAGTCTCGCGATAGAAGAACCTCCGGAGAAGATTCTTTCGGCAAAGTGATACGGCTCGCTTTGCATCCGAATGCTCGCGCCGGCACGTACCATTACGAAGGAGAATAGCCGGGACACCGAAGGGAGGGAAAGGAACGCGCGATCGGGCGACAGAATGCGATGAAGGGCGAAATGAGGAGACAGGAGGGAGCGGGGAAGAAGAATCGGTGCCGTCGATTTGCGCCCACGGCGCGGGATCGTCATTAGACCTTCCTAGCTATTTGCATGGAGAGGAAGCGAGGTCTGAGTTTCCGCGGGCCACCCCGCGTTTTAGCATATTCCGCGAGTAAAGCTGTTTCTCGACGGTGCGCAGGGTCGAACGACGGAACTGGCGTCGTAATACGGTTCCGATCACCGTGGAAGATCATCGCGGACAGATGATCTCTCTCGCGCGTTCATCGCGCCCGATCGACGTCGGAACCGCGACGATCGGGCGGTTGCGCGAAAAATTCACTCGCAGGCGATACCCTGCACGACGCGACGTCCGATCTTCCGGATACGAACTTGGACCTCGCCAGAGGAAGCTCTTTGATCAAGTTAACGCTCGAGGATCCTCGACTCCCCGAAGACCCCTCTCGAGACTGTTTGTCAAGCAAAATACGTCTGGAAGTCGGCAAATATCGCGTTACCGATTCCACGACTCTTTTTTCCATCCCCTTAACCACCGGTGCCGTTTCCTTCTCTCCCTCTCCCTCCTCCTCCTCTTTGAGAAGTGTTCGCGTTTTAGGTCGCGAGGTATTGACCTACTGAGACGACCCTCGTTGCCTCCTCGTATTATCCCTTCGTTCATTATTTACACCCTCGTGTAGCGAGGCGAAACGAGCCGAGTATGTGAAGCGGCGCGACCCTCGACGAAGGAAGCGGGGGCGCGCGTCGCACTTAATTCTCCTTGTCTTTTCAACCCCTTTGCGAGCAAGCAAGTGGGCCACTAGGCTGCTCAAGATACTGACGAGGAAGCGTTATCGGACTCACCGAGCGGCTGTCTAACGATTTTGACGAATTATAGGCAAATGCGCGCGTGCGTCCGTGAATGAGCACGAGGATTTAATTGCGAGGATTGCGGTCCTCTCTCTCTCTCTCTCTTTTTTTCTTTAGCATTGCGCAAACTCGCTCAACAACGATGCACGACAATGGCGCGAGATTAAACGCGATGTTAATACTTTAACATCCCCTTGACCGTGCGAAACTACATGTCTACGTGGAAAAAAAATTAATATCAATTCAAGACTCATATTCTCATGTATAAGCGAGAATATATAATCTTATTGATTGAAAATGAAAGTTCCTTACGCACGAAGAAATTCTATATAGTTCCAATAAAAATATCACGTTCTTGTTATTCAAGAATAATTTTCATGAATTGAGTAGAAAAAATATTAGATTATTATTATTCTTTATCTGATTAATCTATTATCTTATTAACATTTTGACTGCTAACCGCTCTAAGTTGAAGCGCTTCGCGTGAGCGACGTGCGGCCGGCAGTAGCGATCGCTGAGGACTGAATACAATATGGATCTTATCGGCGGCGTATTAACACATTATAATATAGTACACAATCCAATTACTATTACTTTGTCCACTGCAAAATGAATTCAATCATTTTTTATTTTATAGTATATATTGTTTATTCACCAATAGTAAAGTTTTAAAACGCCATAATTTGATAGTTATAACGTATGTGTTTGGATATTGGAAATTGAAAAATTGAACAAATAATAACAAATAAGTAACATAAATACTCTATATATAAACAAAAGACATGAGACAGCAGTAAGCAGCCAAAGCCTTCGCCGAGCGCGCATTTGCGTCCATAGTCTACATCGATGGCTTGCGCCGGACGCACATATGCGCCCATAGCAGTCAAAGGGTTAATCGTATTATCTTATTAATAATTTCACCATGTGTAAGCAAGTTTTATCTTCATATAAAATTATATATTCTCTTGTTTATACATGAGAGAATATGAGCGTCGAGTTGATATTAATCGTTCTCCTATGTGTACACGCGTCTCCAATCACTCGCAACTGGAATAAACTCGCACAGACGAGTCGGGTCGGTTGAAGCAAAAGTCGATGCTGAATTTGTCGAGAAAGAGACACGGAGAAATACCGTAACGGCGGGACCCGCACGCTGTGCACCACGCACGACTCAATACGGAACGTGGCCGAGGGATAAGGAGAAATCCACTCCGACGCGTAGCCAAATACGTGCTCCGCGGCGAATTCGATTTATCGCGTATCGACCTTTCGCTTGCAACTAGTACCTGCGAGTGATATACGTCGCGGCGAAGTGGATTTCCCGGCAAAAAACGGCAGGCAGGCGAGTAAGCAAGCAGGCAGGCAGAGGCGGCGGCCGCCGCGACGAAACTTCACCGTGAAATTCGCGGGGGACGTATTTTTTTCACCCCGTTTCTCTTTCCTTTCCCTCCCGGGGACCGGAGAAAACGGGGGTTGCGA
The DNA here is from genome assembly GCF_001313825.1 of Dinoponera quadriceps. NCBI lineage: Eukaryota > Metazoa > Arthropoda > Insecta > Hymenoptera > Formicidae > Dinoponera > Dinoponera quadriceps. Next base: position 344,574 of record NW_014555488.1, read on the forward strand.
AGAGGTAACCCGCGCGCCACCCGCGGCGAAGTGACTCTCCGCGCGGCGCGCGGGCGCGCGCTCCGTAGTTGGACTAATTTAAATATCAGTTCGGCAAGGGCGGCTTGTAAATCTATCAGCCGTGTACAAATTTATGGGCGAGGCGCGTATGGATGTTTTATTTAGTAGCTCTCGCATCGCGCGCACTCGGTTTGGGTTAGGCACCCGTGTATATAAGGTGCTTCATGAATAAAATATCACTGCTAATGCCCGGAGGCCGGGCGACGCGTTTTTCTCCCCGAAGATGCGTCGCGCGAGCGCCGCGCCGGCTCGAATAGAAAAAAGAAGAACGAAAAAGAGGAAAGAGAGAATAAAGGGAGGAAGAGAAAGAAATGAACGATCGCGCGCCCGTTGCGTCGGCGGCGTGTTGCACTTGGGAAAACGCTCGTAAATAATCGGGCGAGAAAATATCCCGCGATCCCTTGTCCTTCTCTCTCGCGCCCAATCGCGCGTTCTCGTCGCTATCGATTCCAAGCGTTCTCGTTCGCCGCACGGCTCAATCCGGCGTCGATCGTATCGAAGATCCCAGTGCCTTCTCCCCAGACTTTTATTCGCCTCGCTTGCACGTGTAAAGCGGCAATTTGTAACGGAAGATTAAATACTTAAATATGTGTGTGTGTGTGTGTCCACCCAACTCGAAATCTTAAACTTACTTTCGACCCGAATTTCCAAACATCTGTAGGTTCTGAAGGGTTTCATAAAAGCCTCGTAAAACCTTCCAGATTCTTCGAACTTTATCTGTTCTTCTAATATATCGGTTATTCAAAGAGATCATTTTATATTTGGCAGCAATACTTTCTTATATAAATGTCACGTGTATACAAAATAATATTAAATTTATTCCTATCGACAGTATTGTTGGGACTTATATTCACATAATTATTAATAACGAAACATATATAAGTCGAAAGTAAGATAAAAAAATTTCGACTCGGACATACCCCAAGAAATATTTTATTTCGCTTCATATCCCGAATAATCGCGCACCGAGAAACGTGGCTCCGTTCGAAAACGTAGCGAATAATTAACGGACACCGGCCTCTCGCGAGCTTCGGGTCGAGGGTAACGGGAAAATTCCGGGCTCGACGGCGCGCGCGTGTTCCCAATTAAAGCGGCGCTATTAAATAAATTTGAAACTCCGCGGAGTCGTGCGGCGGAAATGCATCGGGACGCTGTTTTAACGAGTCCTTCACCCCCAATCCCCCCTCCGCGTCGCGAGGAGATCTGCATTTTATTATTTCTGCCGTAACAGTTAAGTAACGGCGGTCCCTCGCGATCCCGGGAGCCGTGCTTTCGGCAGGAAGTCGGGCGAACGGCGAACGGATACGGGCGTTATTTGCATTCGCGGTTGTAAAGAAGGCGAAAAGCGATCGGCCCGCTATTTCTCTCCCGCCTGCTCCGCCATTTCGATAATAAAGACAGCCCGCAGGATAAACCGACCCTTCTGCGCCGACCCGTCTCCCCCCAAGGAACGTCTCACGAAGGAAGAAACGGGGGCGACGAGAGCTTATGCTGCGAATAAAGCTCGCAAGAAAGGTACGATCGGGCGAGAAAGGGCCGTCGTATGCGAACTTTTATTTCGCGGCTACGGGAATTTTCCGTCGTTCTCCTACCCCCGGGGAGCAGCGAGTACACAGGGGGTAGGGGAGGAGGGAGGTGGCTTTATCTTTACAGTCGGCCATCCGACGTGCGCCGGCCCTTAGCGGGCTAATTTCCTCCTCGCATTCGATTTTCACGGGCGGCACTTAACGCCCTACGATCGCCACCGCCGCAATAAGTTGTTGCGGCCGCGTTTACGGTGTCGCGTCCTTCCTACCCTCCGTCTCCTTCATCTTCCTGCGCCCACCTTCTACACGGCTCTTTTATACCGTCGCGCGTATAATATTTATCTCACGTTATCACTCGCCCGGCGGTTTTAAACGGCGAGCGGGGGAGAAGTCGACGCGAGTGAAACGGCCGCGACGGAGAGTCGGTTTGACGAGGCGACGTCGAATACCGGACGTCGTTATCGAATATCGGAGCGCGTCGGCACATTCGCGGACGACACCTCGAGTATTGTGTCAGTTACTTCCCGACGCTCAACGTTGATCCTCCGCGTGGGGGGGATCCTCGAGATAAAATCGACGCCGGGGAGCTATTTTGGAGGCGTATCGAACGCTAAATACGCCTTTCCGATGCTCAAGCTGAAATCACGTTCTGCGTGGTCGTCCTCGTGTGAGAAAAACGGAACTTGGGATTAACCGGGGGCGGTTAGCTCACAATGAAAGGAATAAGGAATGAAGAATTAAATATAGATAATTTGGGACAAGGAATTGCTGAAATTGCGTCGTAAGATCGCGGTATTAGAGCGGACGGTTGTGACCCGGCATCGCACGCAGTTTCATCGCACGTAGCTTTTCGCATCTCGCGCAGTTTCCCGCTTCGAGCCTTTCCCGTTGGTTAACAACGACGCGGCGGGATTAAAAGTCGCGCCGGCGAATTTACGGCGTCGATTGCGCAATTTATCCTCGACGAATGAAGGGAACGCCGTGCGCACGTGCCCCTTTTAAACGCCCGGCACGGTGTACGCGTGTGCGCGCTATTGTGAGCGCGCGAGCCGCACGCTTTACATAACGGTAAACTTTGTATGCTAACCGCGAGACGTTCGCGCGACTCGTTACCACGCCTAAGCTTGAGCAAGAGCGTCGAGGGAACTCATCGAGGCGCGGCTAACGATCGCAGATATTAACGAGGGATTAGATTCGAAAAGAAGATAGAGAAAGGGGTACTGACGTCGAGACGCGAAATTCTCGCGTTTGTAGTGAAACAACCGGCCGGTGAGATCGCGAGAGAAAAGAGAATTCAAGGAGTCTTAACTCGAGTTCGCTCGGCAAATGCGTCGAAATGCTGACTTCCGTTTTATATCGGTTCTCCTGCGTTTTATATGCGGTCGTGCCTGCCCCTTCCTACCCCCTTTACGATTTTCTCCCTCGGCCGGAGGAACGACGGGCGAACAGCTGGCTGTGAGTGACAGGAACGTCGTATCCGCCGCGGCGGGAAATAAATATCTTAAAAATATGCCGAGTAAATGCAAACAATTCGACGCAGGCTCTCTCAGTCGGGCGGAAGGGTTTGCACTTTCCTTTCTTCTTCTCTCCCTCTCTCTTTCTCCCTCTCGTCAAGGCGAGTAATAACACAACGCGATGCGTCGCTTTGAACCCCGTGGTTATTATTTCCTCGGTTTTTATTGCCCCCCGTCACGCATCCGACAGGCTCCACCGAGCTTCCTGCATCGAGCCGTACGAATCGCTCCGTCGCGTAACAGAGCGTGCGTGCGGAGGCGTAACGTCGTCGTAAAGATCTCTTATATCGATCAGAAAAAGGGGGGGNGAGAGAGAGAGAGAGAAGGGGAACAAGCGCCGGTCGTAATTCGCGAATTCGGGAAAAACGCACGCCGCTAAAAGAGCCGCCGCGAAAATTATAGCGGCGCGATGCGAGCTCCCGTCGCCGTTCGGCGCACCCGCTCGCAATTAGGTCAGACGGATCGTTAAACGTGTCCGCGTATAACGGCGACCGTAAATTCGGCTCTCCCGATAGTGTCCCGACGATCGCTCTAATTACTCGTTTCCGGTCCCAATGGCTACTCAATGTTTCCGTGGTGCTCCGCTGGAAAAGTTCGAAAATGGATTGGACCAGCGCGATCGTGTACGCGAGTGCGGGAGGCAGAGACGTAGAGAGATAGAGAGAGAAAGAGGGGGGGGGGAGGAGAGGGAGGAGGAAAAGGGAGGAAGAGCGGCTATCCAATCCCCGTGAGTATTTTATAGCGGGCAGACAGAGTTTCGAAGGTGATTCCGAGCGGCTAAGTGCCGTCCCGTAGAATGCACGAGTCGTGTATCTAACGAAATGCGTCCTACCTGTGCATCGTTCGTCGGCCGGGCGCTTCGTGTCGCATGAGTGCTGCCTCGTTAACACGCGACAGCGCTTCGCTTCACCCTAATTACGCGAAAGCGCGCGCGAAGTACCTCATGCACGAGGATTAAACTTCAAGCGGAAGGACCGCGGTCCCGTCGGCCTGTGAATCGCTATCACGCGACGAACACGAGTGCGTGGGCCGAAAAATGAGTTTGGTTGGATCTGACAATGAACAACCAAATGCGTTTTGGAGGGAAAGAAAATTTCTAGTTATCGCGAACCAAAAATTTGCTTTTTATAGCAAGAAATTCTGCTTCATTCAGTCAAAACGCGCTCGATTGTCGGGTGGATCCGATCAAACATATTTTTCAATTTCAAGATCGACGAGGCTGCGCCGACGAGCACGGGAGTCGAGGCGATTTTCGAACGGACGGCGGAGTTTTATCGTGACGATATATCCAAGGTGACGGACACGCTCATGGAAACTGATGCTTCTCGGTTTAACGCTCCGGAGGTGACGACAGCGGTCATGAGGAGCGCGCAGAGAAAACGAAAGGGCGAGTCGTCAGGGCGGGGAAGAGCCGAGTTGTAAGATCGGTGAGGAAGAAAGAAAAAAAGAGAGAGAGAGAGAGAGAGAAAGAAAGAAAGAGAACGCTCTCGTACCTTCGTCGAGGGCTGAGTCAGCGTAAGAATAAAACGGATTCGCCATTAAGGCGCGTTACTGCCAGCATTAAATAAAGAAATATAGCCCCACGGCTTTCGCGTCCACCGCGGCACACCATCACCCGAGGCTCCTCTTCGCTCTCTCTCTCTCTCTCTCTAAGCATTCGTGCGTTAGCACTAAACTATATTACAACCGCAACGCAATCCGGCGGCACGACCAGCGACGATCAGGGCCGGCACCGCCGGCCGGCGTCGTTTCGCGTACACATCGCCACGTTGGCATGACGGATGTCTTTACGAGGCCGTGATTTATTTTATTATTGGCGGTCGAGGGCGTTATAATCCTCGACTGGGAAATGAAGCGATTCGCGAAGAGCGCCGGTCGACCGGGGCGCGCTCGGTGCACCTCTCTCTCTCTCTCTCTTCCATTCTTTTCTTTCGTTCTTTCTTGCATCAGCTTTCCTTCTGCGCGTCGAGCGCAAAAATTCGATCCGCCAACCCTCGCTTTATAGATCGCGCCGTCTCGCTCGCGCATTTACGGCCGCGAATCGAAATTACTCTTCTCGTAAAAGCGCCCGTATTCGCGCGACTCGAGACGAGCGGCGCTCTTTCGGGCAAGGCCGGGTATCGCGAGTCATAACCGACAGCTTTTTGTCGTTTGCTCTAAAACGAAGTAACCGTTTCGCGGCTATTCGCCGAGCGGTCGAAGACGCGCGAGCGAGCGCGTACGTAAACTTCTCCCCGTCGTCCCTCTTTCTCTCTTCCTCCTTCGTTCAGGGTCGTTGCGCACGCCCGCTTGTTTATAAAACGCGTCCTGCGCGTTTTTTACAGTATCCATTTGCGACGATCCGATCGACGTCCCGGCATTTACGGCGACGTCGAATTCCCGAGTCTTACGACGCGCGGGACCGGGGCGAATCGCGTCGTCGAGATAAATTAAAAACTCTTCGCGTAACTTCGAAGGTAACGACCGATGGCACTGAAATACATACGCCCCGGGGAGACGTAAAAAGCGAGGAAGCGAGAGAAATTGACAGAAAGATAAGGTAAGAGGCGCGGGAGCAGGTGGGATAAGGTGCGCGCTCTGGTCGAGTTTAAGGTTCACGCGGAACTCAGCTCGCGCGGAATATAAAACGAAATTACAGCCTCGACCGGGCGAAGGTGTTGCTGAAATAAAAATCGCGGTGAGCCGAACGTCAGTCAACGTCTCCGAGTCGGACGGAACGGCGCGACAGCGAAGTGGCTCGCTATATTTATATAAATAGAAAAATAATATTAAAAAAAAAAAGAAAACCGGATACTTTCGACGAAGAATTTATATAAAAAGAGATCTCTCAAGGCGCGTCTTCATGGTGAATCCGCGGCGGCGCCTGAGAGAGAGAGAGAGAGAGAGAGCGGTCCTCATTACGGAAATTGAACGCACGCGAACAATGAACGTCAACGGAATGTAAGCGCGAGAGAATCAAGCCACGAAAGTGTAAAAGGTGACGAGGGGGGTTGGGAAGGGTGAACACCAGCCGGATATAAGACGAAGAGCAATCGCGCCGTTTTCGCGCGGCGTCGATCCGACGGCGGGGAGAAAGTCGGAAGGCTAAGAGGAGACTCGCATTTAGATGTTGCGGCGGCGAGAGTGGCGAAGAAGTACGCGGGGCGGTGTCGGTGGTGGTAGTGGAGGTGTGTGAGCATCCTGGCCGCGATCCTTTCAAGATCCTTCGGTTCCTCGTTTTAATTTTCTTCGCGGCTTGATTTCACCCTCACCCCGGCGCCCTCGACACCAACCCGCCCAAGTACCAACCCCAGGGAGGCGCGGAGGTTTCTGACGGCCCACCCCAATGTCGTCTCTCAAGGAGTGTAAAGTCTCGGCACCCTCGGCTTAAAAAATTGATCCGATATCTCGCCGTGTTGGCCCCGCAATCCCGTGGGGACTGAAAGGGACAATGCCGTGAGACGGGGAGGAAGGGGAATGAGAAGGGAGGGGGAGAGGGAGAGAGCAAGAGACGGGGTGTGAAAAGAGACAAGACTCGCAGACTGAAAAGGGGAACGGGGCAAGGGTATTACTAGTGAGAAGACTAGGAGGGATGGTCCTGCAGTGATTATATCCGACAACCACCCCGAAAAACTTCGGAACACTTCGTCCCCTAACCCCCGTCGGGTCTTCCCATCAGGATACGAATAAAAAATGCTTTAAGCGATCCCTCTTCCTCGGTCGCGACACTTATATTTAGCACGAGATGATGTCCTTTGCAGCGTCTCCCGGATGAGAAGCGCCACTACAGAGAGCACCCGGTGATTTCTCTTCGAGAAATGATATCCTTTCGGAAAAAGGATACGAGAAACCACGGATGCGCGAAACGCAGAGAGAGAGAGAGAGAGAGAGAAAGAGAGAGGAGAAACTAGATACCTGCGAAGGATTTTTTCGGAAAGTTGCGAAATATTATTATCGTGTGTAAATTGTTCACGCGCATGAATATAATTAGCTCCGGGTGCGAGAATATGCGACCAAGCGGGTGAGAACATAAATTCTACGGAATAACGTGATTATAACTCCACCGATTCAGCACAGTTCAAACTCGGCGGATTTAGCTCGATCGCGGAGATCGCCCGACGCCCGTTAAAATCAGAGTCTTCGCAGCTCTACGGCGCGGTGAGCCGAGCTGGGAGCTAAACACCGGCGATATCCGGGCGAAATTACGGCTAGTAATGTTAATATCGGCGATATTCAGCGGAGTTACGATCGGAGCGCCGTCCTTGAGGTCGCGGGGCGAGCTCCTCTCTGCCGCTCGAACTTAGCCCGGGGACATTGTGCAATATCCAGCTACTCCAAAGTTTCCAACTATCGACGACGTCCACCGTCGGTAACGTACGTCGTCGGCGACATCGTCTCATCCGGCTCGGAGATCCACCTTGAGTGCTCTCCAACGGGCGCTGCAACCAAGTCGACGCGAGCCAGCTCGATGATATCGTTCGAATTTCCGCTCAACAAGACGGCGTCTCGGACGAGCATTCCGGCGCTCTACTCATGCCGGTCATGCCACGACGGCGCAACGTTGTTGTACGAGGAAGACATCGCCGTTGTCGTCGTCCTCCTCCTCCTCCTCCTCTTCCGACGCCTTCCGACCCGCTCTCACGCTTTAATGCCCCGTTCAAAGCGAGAGCTGGATTAGACGGACAAGGAAGTCGATTTTGCGGAGGAGGAAGAGGGACTCGCATTAAAGGAGCTCGACGCGGTGTGCGTCGCGCCCGAGACACTTGGGTCGGTAACCCTGGTCGCTCCTCCGGCTGATCTTAACCTAACCCAAGGAAGTAATATCGCCGTCGCGTCCCGGCCGTCTAGATTGCCGTCGACTCGTAAGTTACGTCGCGTAAAAGCGTCGCCCGCGAAGGGCGGCGGACTCCGGCTTCCCCCGGAGAACAAAACTTTGCTCGTGTTCCCCGATGCAGCGCGAGGAGGAGGAGGGAATTCGCGAGAATCGCGCGAATGTTCGCGAGTACGCACGAGTTTCACGGAGGAAAGACGCGGGACGGAAACTGCGCGAGGTGGGAGAACGACGGAGGAAGATCGGATCTTTTTCCGTTTCTCTCTTACTCTCTATCTCCTTTTCTCTTACCCCGGCGGGTGGTGGTCGTTCCCCGGACGGTCGACGATATCCGGGCGACTGGGAAATTAAAATAGAGCCCGCCGAAAGAAAGTTGCGAAAGAGTGCTCTCTCGCCCGGCGTTTGTGTACTCCGAATTTTATTGCGCCGCACCGCGCCGGAGTGAGAAGGCGACGACGACGTCGGGCGATGCGGGAGAGATTTTTGACCTAAATGTCGGAGGTGACCTGGCCGCGTTGGCAAGATCAAATTTCTCTCTCGCCTCGGAAAATAGCTCGTGTAAAATCCGTGTGTCGCGTATACGTGTGTGCTCGGATTCTTTAGCCGCGAACGTCGCGCGGCGTCCGCGAGCAATACGACTGACCTCTTTCTTTGGCGCGATACGCACCAAGTAATTTTCTCCGCGCGATCCTCTCGAGGCAAGATCGCGAATTCGTTCCCGATCCACGTAAGATTGAATGAACGAACGAACGCCGATGCATCTCTGATGAAAGAGATAAAGTGAACTATTGCGTATAATAATGGCAGAATAGAAGAATCGGTAAAATGATTTGGATTTTTATCATTTAAGTGCACATCATTGTTAGCAGTCATGTTGCTTTTTATAATTCGAGGCAAATTTTGGATTGGTCAAAAAATAGCCACCATATTGGGGCATATTGATATTCTCAGAATTGATACATCTTATCTTCTTATATCATGAATGCATTGCGTAAAATTCGCAAAGTTACAGCGAGAGAGACGACCGTCGAATGATTGTATTAAACGCTACGTTTATTACAATCGAGACTCCGCTCGGGAACGCGCGTCGTTGCTCCGTCGCTCGTACGCGATGCAACCCATTTGTAGCGACTCGCAGTTCAACACAAAGGACCCATACATCACAGCGGCCTCCGCTATTCAAACCGAGAGTACTTGCGCGGTACGAAATTTATTATCCGTTTCGAAGTATTCGCGAAGCTTTTCCCGAAGCCTGGCGTCTCTCGCGCGCAATAGCGAAGTGTTTAATCGCGAGCCGAGTTTCAATTCACCGACGAGCGAATCTAATCTCCCAATGTCGGGTATTATGCAAGCTAATTATCTCTAACGAGACGTGAATGCTCAAGGCGATAAAGCACCCGGTTTAATTACGCGAGTGGAGGTTTATGAGCGCGAAACACGAGTCGCGCCTCGGCGAGCGTCGAGGAGCCTCGGCGGAAACCTCGGTCGAACGAAAATTTTCCGACGAGCGAACGAGCCCAGATAACCAGAAACAGAGAGAGAGAGAGAGAGAGAGAGAGAGCTTACGAGAGACGTGTGTCTCTTGTGCGAAAAGTTATTAATGTCCCCTAACTCGAAGAGGCGTTGTCGCAGTGGAGGGTGCAAAGAGGGCTTCCTCCGCGTCCCATTCCGCGTTTCTCGCCGGAGCATCGTTACCGGTACGCCACAATGGGAGTTTTACACGGGATCTTACCGGAGGATCTTGTTCGCGAATCCGGCGATTCCATGCGCGAGTATCCGCTAGTGCGAGGGAAGAGCGAGACGGCGAGACGCGAGGAACGGGAGAGAGACAACGGCCGACTGGCGCCACTCGACCCACCGCGCGAAACGCATTCACCTTAACTCTTACTTAGCACCTTATTTCCATACGATTGCAAAACCTGACGAACGCGCGCTTTTATCCTGATGGGTGGGCGTGTACACGCTGCGCGTCGCGCTGTAAGTCAGGCGCAAATGTCGGAGCGCGATTTGTTCGAGGAGATTTCGTTCTCGCGCGCGACTTCTCTCTCTCTCTCTCTCTCTCTCTCTCTTTCTATCTCTGCTTTCCTTCTTTCTCTCTCTTCCTCCTTTTTCGTGAGATACTCTCGCGTAAGAAACAAAGACGCTATGGAAGAAATCGGAGAATGAAATGCAGCCGGAAACAAAGAGCCAAAACAGTATAAGAAAAAAAAGCACGGAAGGTGAGACTCGGAGAAAAAGTTACAAGTGTCGAGGTGTTGAGCAGTGGAATCGGAATAGCCCATTTCAGCAGGCTTTAGCCAATTTGGCATTAGATATTTGATAATTGCAGAGATAATGATTTTCCAGTGTGAAATTTGTTCATTTCCGCGTCCCGAGCTCGGTGAAACAATCACGCTTATTTTCTTTCGATAAACTCTTAGGTCCATATCGCTTCGGAGTTGTCACCTGAAACTCATTTCATGTAAGATACTCAGACTGCAGTTCCAAGTTAGATCTGAGTTTCTCAGTTGATTCATACGGTATATTTGATACTATATCTGTAAACGCTATTCAACTGAGAAACTTCCATCCAATTCTGAATTCAAATCTGAACATTCCACTCGAGACAAGTTTCAAGTAAGAATTATCAATACGGACCTTACAATTGTTGAAAAGTAATAATATATTATTCAAACACGACATATCGGCACGATATCGGCATTTAACGATTTATATTTAGAATCCTAAGAAATCTCATGTGAATTAGACATTATCAATGGATAAAATAGAATGATTAATGCGTCCTGGCGTTTAAATTGACATTCTCAAAATATAAATCCCACGCTCGTTTCCCGCTACGTACAATGGCGCATAATAAATCACGGTGACGGTGGCGGACGCGCGCGCGCAATTACAGAAATATTTTTATTAAATGTAATTATCGGCCGTCGTCGTCGTCGACGGAATAACGAGCGAGACGCTTCCACAAGAGCGCGTGTCCGCTCCGATCCGATTCAGCTTGATCTATCGAACGCGAGCGTAAGGTCATCAGCGTCATCGATCGCTTCGCGGGGTGCAGCAAACCGTATCGGTCATCTGTCTTCCACTTTGAGCGCGCAATCCGCCCGAGAGACGTGGGGAAAAATTCTCGCGCACTGACACGGACAAAAGTGAGGTGCGAGTCGCTTCTACGAGTGCGCGCCGCGATAGAATGCAAGTAGGTTAATTGAGTCGGCAAGACGCGACCCGACAGTCCGACGATCACTTTTATTTACGCACTTGTATGTACGCGGCCGAGAGATGATGTATGTTCGCGACTCGCTCGTTCAGACCGACATATCGACGTTAACGTCGCCCCGAGAGGGGCCGCACGGCGGCGGCGGCTTAAGATGATTCTGTAAAATACGATCTATGGACAAGCGAGAGGAGATCTAATTAAGCGAGTATCTCCTAAAAACGCCGTCCCGCCCTCGCGTATCCCTCGTCGGCACAACAATGCCTTATTATATCAGCCCAATGAAATGGCGCGGACATAAAAAGAAAAGCATAATTACTGTATAGGGGTTGCCATGGAACGACCCCTGCGTTAGAGTACACCAGAAGTGCCCCACGGGACACCGGCGGGATTGGGGCGGGGTAGAACGCAGTCGACTACCAATAAGAAAAATCGTTTAATTTAATAACCCATCAAAAATATTTTCATCGCTGCTGGCGGCCGAGCGAGGGAGCGCGGACGTTCATGGAAAAACGAGAGATTTATCCGCGAGGCGAAGAGAGATAGAGCGGAGGTGGAAGAAGAGAGTCCGGGTGGTTAATGCAAGCTGCCTTAAGCTCTTAACGACGGCCAATTATTTCCGTTAAGACGACCGCTCGCGACGAGTAGCTGCTAACGAGAGACGCAGCTTCGAGAGACGTTGCTTCGAGACGCTGTTTTCCTTCGTCGATGCCTTAACGACGAGTCCGAAAGGCATTGGATGACGAAACGGAGAGAAAAATATGGAGATAATATTTGTACAACCGCGGTATAAGGACGCGCGAATTATACGTGACGAATAGCAAGAGAGAGAGAGAGAGAGAGAAACGTCTCGACGCCAAGAGTGATGCGATAACGACGCCGGACAAGTACGACGTCGACGGATTCGGAGAGATCGAGATTCGAGGGCGGAGAGAATGACGCCGTGGCGTTATCGTTTGAATCGCCTCGACGAGGATTCCTCGAGGTACCAATTAACTTAAAAATTAATTACCATTCCACGAGTGGACCAATTAGAACGGCACAATGAGGCGGACACGGGGCTGAGCGCGTCGGAATCGATGACGCGGGCGAGCTGAAAGTGCGAAGGAGAAAAGGAAGAAGAGAAAAAGAGAGAGCTGGGGAAATAAAAATGGAAAAGAAGGAGAGGGAATGGAAAAATCCTCGGGACCCGCAGCACGATTAATGAGCAGATTTAGAATTTTCTCGCGGTCTGGTGATAAGGGCGGCCGGCGCGCTTTTAAAATCCGAAATAATCCTTGTAATTATCAAATCCCGGCGTGGCTCCCTATAGAGCATCCTCGAAAAGATCCTGACTCCTCATTACCAGCACCGGCGCCTCCCGGCATCAAAAGGACCTCTTTCTCGGCCGCCTCCTCGCACTCTTTCTGTCTCCTTCGTCTGTGGCGGAAAAGAAAGTCGTAAAAGGACCGAGTCGCGGAGATAAACGCGAGCGACAAATTGCGACAAGTCCGCGGAAACGGGCGTCGCCATGACTATGACGACGACGACGACGAGGGTCGCGCCCAAAGACGGATCCGAAAAACCGCGAGGAAGAGTTAATAGTAAAGAGCGCTATCAGGTTGAACAGGGCCATCTTGCTGGTGTAGACTTTCGGACGAGTTTTGATGCGAGACGCGACGAGACGGCGGAATAGGGCGGACGGAAGCGTTAATTACTGAAGTTTACGAGTCCCCGGGACGAGGGGGCGAATTAGTATGCTAATTTTTTCCGCCCCTTCTCTCTTCCTCTTTGCGCGCGACCTCTTCGCACGACGGTGGATTTTACGATTTTTGATGATTTTAATGCACCGTCTCGCGCGAGAGCTCTCTTCTTTCACGTCTCACTTACACGACCGTATAACGCGTTTAAGTAGTTTCGTGTATCCGAGCGCAGATGCGCACGGTTAAACGGAAGAAGCTGAGGAAGTTTCAATGGGAAGAAAAATATTTGGTATTTATAACTATAAGCACAATTGTACGTCATATTATTAAAGTTTGGAGAATCATTTTTCTATACAACTATATTTATATATAATTATAATTTCTCTTGTGTAAAAAACCAGAATTCTTACAATCTTTTTCGTGATATAGGCCCGAAAGACCTATGATGTTACTCCAGCGTTAAGATCACGGATGTTGCGCTGTCAGGGTTAAAATATACGCTTTCCGAATAATTTATATTTTCTATTTAAAGGGCGCTTCTCGACACGACAAACGGAGAAGTCTCTGATTATTCTGCGATTCTTCCCGCGGTTAGAGATCAAACGATACGTCAACGTTAATGATCAACCTGCGCGCGCGTCGAGTGCTGGCAAATATCGGCGAGCCGACCGAGTCAGCGATCGGCGTAATATCACGTTGAGTAAATAACAAGGAGACCGGCGTACCCACGATGCACACACACACACACACACACTTGAATGCACAAACACTCACGCATACGCGCGCACGCTTGAGCGGCGGCTTCATCCAGCTCGCTTTTTAGTCCGATTCGCCCCCCCGCGAGGCCGCGACCGACGCTATCTATTGTTTCTGCCGTACACCCGCATATCCAGCGCGATATATCTTTTCGACCCTCTTATTGCTGGGGGTAGTTTGTCATGTTAATTTCGCGAGACTCGGCGAGGGTGGCCGAGCGGGGCTTTTAACGCACTGCCACCGTCCTCCCGGCGGTGGCGTACGCTCCTTCCACCACCACCGCCATCGCCGTCACCGCCGTCGCCGCGGCGAGATGCAAATCTGCCCGACGCCGATGAAAGGGTTAACTGAACTGCCGGCCATTAATATGCTAATAGTTTTCGAGTCTCGCGATTCCGGCTTATGAGAGTGATTATCGCCGCGTAATGACCCAGAAACGCTTTTTCCGGGAGGGTACTTCCACACCCATTCCCCTCCCCCCTCCCCCTCCCTCCGAAGAGAGATGCACCCACCCATCCATCCGCTCACCTACGTGTACATAACGCTCGCCCGACGCAGTTACGCGGTTTTCCAATGCGATGGTTTACGACCCGCTGGACCGCGCGGATTATCACCCCCGGCTGTCCCCCGAGAGTACAATCGTCGCGGTTCCTCCGGAGGGTCGGCCTGAAATGAATCTCGCGTCTGTCGTATTTCAGTTAACGAGTCAAATATTTTCGTATTACTCACGACCTCTCTCGCTCCACCTCCATCGCTCTCTTTCTCTTCTCCCGAATTTACTCCGCCGACTGACCAACCAACATTGAGCCACCGAAGACCGACATATGCGGGTAGCACGGTGTATGCACGCACGAAGCTATTGAGCGCTCGGACACGTGATCGCACGCGTGTAACGCTATACATCACAACGGCGCGTTCTAAACGTTACAAAGTAACCGCGGAGGGGCCCTCCTCGGCGAGCACCGCCCGTATACGCAGCCGGCGGTGGTTGACCTCGTTATCGCGCCTATGAAATTTCACGATCGATTAAAAAAATATCGGTTCTCGCTCGGCACAAACCGCGGCTCGAGCCTCCCTCCCTCTCTTTATCGCGAGAGCGCTTTAACATCCAGCCGTAAAAGAAAAAAAAAGAAGGCGCCGCGCGGACGATCGAGCGTCGAGAGGTGCGCCGTAATGCGCGGTAAACTCGGCGACGTATTCGACGCGGCTCCGCGAAATATCCGCCGGTCATATCGGTGATTCGCGCCAAGGGGGGGAGCCGATACGTGATCTCGTTACAGCGGCCGGCTTAAAACTTCGCCATCGACGTTGCAATTCCGTCAGCGCGGCGCCGGGTTGCCGTGGCGGCGGCCAACGAGCGATGAAAAAAATCCTTTTCCCGAGAGTTTAAGCCCCGCTCACTTTCTCTCTCTCTCTCTCTTTCTCCCTCTTTTTTTACACACGCGCCGACCGCGCGAAAGCGCTTTACACTCGACCACCGACGCCGATCTCGGGGAGGGTGTCGATCTTGAAAACTCGTAAAGCCGAATGAGATTCACGCTCTAATCCGACAGATGATTAAACCTTGGTTTATTGCTGCGTTGGCGTTACGATGTTGCGCGAGGGTGCAATCGGAATTTCTCGACGTGCGTGCCTCTCCTCCATCAGTCGCGTTAGCGAGAGACGATAGCTCGCGCGCTCCATCGATCGCTCTTCGTCCTTTGAGAGAGACAGAGAGAGAGAGAGAGATTGAGAGAGCATGCAAGAGAGATTAGGCACGCACCGCTCGATCGTTGTGAATTGTGAGCGCCGAAACGACGAAACGCATTCCGCGGACGCGCGCTCCTCGTCGCGGTGATGGAGAAATTTACACGATCATCGATGCAGATATAAACGTAATTGAAGTGTGTAACTCGCGCCGCGAAATACGACTATTTGTAAGAGGGTGTATCGTTAAATAAATGTTAATTGTGCGCGACGCGAGAGGGTGCGCCGCGCGACTCCGCTCCGTTATTTATTCAGACGTGAGCGAATATTTATATATTATGCAATGTGTGCGTAATTCTTGTCACCGCCGTGCCGGGGGAGGGGAGGATGCGGGAGTTTAATTATGAACGATTCTCGCGCTCGTAAACGAGCGATTCTGCGTACAGGCGAGCCGTACTCACCCACGAGAGGACAAAGCGTCGTCGTCGTCCGCGATCGTCCGCGATTTCGCAAGGTATGAATACTGAAATAGACTCTGCAAATGCGATGATGGCGGAACGTAAAGCACGGGGCTACGGCGCATAAGTTGCCTATCTTCCCTCGACACTCGGTATACTCGGCTTTATGCGTCGGTCATAAACGCGAATTAATTTCAATCGTTCTATGCGCGCACCTACACACGCGATGCACGTGTGCGTGCGCGCGACCTCGCGCGCGTGTGCGCGCCTGTGTACACGTCGTGAGGGCGTGTGAGTGACGACGAGGGGAGGCCAAACATAAAACAATAATGGCGAAACATAAACGACAGAGCACTTAACACTTGGCACTTAAACAACTGGCAAATTGCACCCTTGTCAGTCCGGCCTTAACCGAGAATTTAGGTGCCGGAACTTGACGAACGACCGCGTCCTAAATCGAAATAATCATCCGACGAATCGCCTATTGTCTTCGCTCCAGGTAACTACGGAGAGACCGATCTGACCAAGTGCCGCCGAAATGACAAACCGCGAAACTGTAAACGTCGCACGACGCGCGTCCTCGAATAAACGAAAATATACAGGATGTTCCTTAAGTACTGTCCAATATTTTAAGAATTGAGTTTTCAAGGTTATTTTACGAAGAAATCAGCACACGTTCAGATGAACTTTCTCTTACAAAATGATCTCAAAAAGCAACTCCTAAAAGATTGTACTTGAGAAATACCTTGTATATTTATTTATTCGCTACGGCAGCGGAAAATCTGTCGCTCCTCTAAATGATTTTCCTCCGCGCAGGGATTTGAAATGCTCACGAGGGGCGGCGTCTCGGTGAAAAATATATCGGGGCACGAGAAGTCGCCGTGATGTTTCCTCCATCTACCGTGGAATTCGCGATGTGTGCGTCCTCGTGTGCGACGAGCGGGAAAAAATTCTCGTGGAAGCCGGCGCGACGGAGGGTGAGAGACGAGGCCAGCCAGCCAGCCAGCTAGTCGCGTATCGGGAAAAATCTGTCCGATAAATTTCTCCTTTCATAAGACGTAATGAAAGTCAAATAGTGGTCTGGCACCCCGCACACAGTTTAAAACGTTTTCCCGGATAGCGAGGGGCGCGGGTGGCGAGGGTGACACGAGGCCAAGAGGGGGCAGGGGGCATATGGTGTGTCGTCGCCCCATATACACGATGGCCCCCACGGAAAGCAGCACCCTTATTATCACCAGACAAGCCGAATTGTCGGTGGGGTGCGGAGCCGCTTTTTAATTTTACAGTATCCCCATAAAATATTCGCCATAACAGTAAAAGTAGACGGAGGCTAAGCCGTGATTTGCGAGCGGACGATATTGCGGTGCCCCTTTCCGGCCCCCTCCCGACTCTTCTCTCTCTCTCTCTCTCCTCGTGCTCGCACGAAATCTCCCGTCACTCTCGAACGCTTCGTCTCGTCGCGCCGATGGAAACGATCGCACTACCGAGAGAGGGAACGTACCGAAGCCAGCAAGGGAGACGAGTCACACAGTGGACCGTTTCACGGGATTAAGCGTAGATCGTCGCGAAACGTCGAAATCCAGATCTGGACGGTTCGCCCGTTGGATTACAGAAGAAAGCGCGGGACGGCCCGGGCCAACTGGTCAAACAGAACACGGAGCTGTCGATTAAGATATTTGCATAGCCACGCCTCTTCGTAAGATTTCTTCGCGTCGTAATAAGGTACGCGGGACCCACCGCGGCGGCTATCTTCGTCCGACGTGGTGAGCTGTACTTTCCTGCCCGAGGTCCGTTTATCGCATTGCCGATTTCAACTCGCGCCCGGATAAACACGCGCGCACCGAAATTCCCGTCCGAAACTATCTCAAAGCCCGGAATCATCGTCCTAGGATTCTCCGCCGGCTTGTGCTGAAAAACGCGCGGCTCGTTAGAAGTCTCCGCGCGTCGGGATAACGAAACAATCTCCATAATTCCACGGACAGGGGCATAAAGATGTCCCGATAACGAAAAACCTATAGGAAGGAATAACGGGAGGCTCGTAAAATCTAAACTCCCTCTCTCGTGCTCTCTCTCTCTCTCTTTCTCTCCCTCTCCCGCGAGCGAGCGAACGAGCGAGCGGGTTCCGAATCTTCCGGTATTATCGACAATGGACTGGCCGCAGCGTCGCTCGTAGGTAGGTAGGTAGGTAGGTAGGTACGGTATCGGTGTCGGGTGGCGCGAGACTCTACATAACGTCTATACGAACCGGTCATTACGCGATGGACGCGCAACGGCGAAACCGTTCGACGAGAGCGAACGACGAGTAAACCGTTTTGCAGACGCGCATTACGCGCGGAGGTTCCGCCGCGCTCCAACGAGGAAATAAAACAAACCGGGGTTGGCGCGATAGAGCTATGCCACTACAGCGGTGTATAGTCTCTCTCTCTCTCCCTCTCTCTCTGTACGTGTGTGTGCGAGCATATATACGTGGCTATGTACCGCTCCGATAAATGCACGAGATAACGGTACGAAGGTATATCATTATCTCGTACGACGGTAAAACCTTCTGCCTCGGCTCGGCGCGGCTCCGTCCGGTCATTCGGACGCAACCCCGCCGTTGGTGCGAAAGAGTGAAAGGAAGGGAGAGAGTGTGAGAGAGAGAGAGGAAGGGAGATGATAGAGAAAGAGAAGAGGCCAGCTCCGTGAATTTTTAATTTTTATCGTCCCGGGACGACAAATCCATTCCGGATTCGCGATTCGAAGGAACGATAAAGGACAATCCAACCGCAACCGCCGTCGAGGCTTTTATTGTCGGATGGATCGCGCGCGCGATCCCGCCACGGGGATGCATTTTCGAGAGGCCATAACCCCGCGGAAGGGCGGAAAACGATCGTTAATTTTTCATTCTTATCTTCGCGCGGCGCGCGCTCCGTCGCGCTATATTGCGAGAAAACACGACAACAGCTACGACGGGGAGAGATGATTCTACGTAGATACGGCGCGATCGCTTCGTCGCTACCATCGGTCTTCGATTTTTCACGTTAATCGCGGCGAAGCGCGATTTATTGGACCGCAGATCGCACGTGTTCTTCGGATATGAAGATCACATCGACCCGATGTTCAGCGTTAAGTGCGCGACGCTGGAATCGCGAAATTATCTCTACGATGAGCAGCGACATAAAATATATAAATTGGAAGATAAGATCATAGGAAAAATGTGGGATTCAGTAATTGAATTCTGTCACATATGGGATGCGCGATTTCTGCACAGATTTCTTTGGATTTAAAAACATTTCTTTAATTGAAGCAAATTTGTCTTTTGGAGTAGAGCAAACAAACTAATGTTTGATTCAACAAACAGGATTGTCCGGCTTCCCAAACAAGAAATATCTTTACGTCAAATAACATATTTCTTCCGTATTTTCGTCCAAATATTACAATGACTGTCACAAGCGATAAATTATTTGAAAGGAGCAACGCAATATTAGAAAAAAATATTCAAGAACTTTTTTTTCCTCTCAGTTGAACAATACTTCATATATAACGAAATAATTTTTTTTATTGAGAACGAAATATCATTTCCACTAAATAATACTGTTTGTTCTACCATACAATATGATTTACTCTAGTGGGAAACAACATTTTCATTCGAACAAAATAGCTGATATTAAATTATGTTACTTACATTAAACAAATCCAAGTCAAACAAAGGCGTATATTAAATCCAAAGGAACCTTCCTCTCTGTGTAATACAGAGCGAGTAAATCATTACATGATGAATTAAAAAAACAAGAACCGCCGACTCAGTCGTACACGAGCAATCGCATATCGAGTTACCCTTTGGGAGAAGACAGGGCTTTATTTTTGGACGACAACTCCTGGCGATCGGGGGACGATTGATGATCCCGGATGAGTGACGAGAGACGGATCGCCTCGTCGAGATACCACGGGGGAGGCTTAAACGAGTATTTATGCGCGTAAACGAAGGGAAGAGTTGGCGCGTACCGCTGGAAAATAAATAACGTCGTGCGAGCGAGCGAGCGGGGACGGGAAAATCCTGCGCGTTTGCGTGTTCACCGACGGCACGACGGTACACGCAGTGCGTAAAATCTCCCTGCGTTTCTTGTGGCGGAGGTAGCGGACATGCGAAACAGAGATGTACGATCCAGAGAACGTCAACGTGCGAGTGCGAGATCGCTTAAACAGATGTTTCCATTATGTTCGCTAATTAAAGACGTTCGTCGTCCGCGGAGTTGCGGTCCTCCCGAATTCCAACGTGGAAACGCGTCGAAAAGCGAAGAATGAAACATTTGTGTGTCATACATAGTTACTGATCATTAACTAATTAAAATCTCCGAAAGAACGCGAAAGAACTCCGAAAGAATAATTCAAACACCATGAAGAATTTAAATCTCAACCGTCGGCTTTTTCCCAGGTGGAGACAAAAGAGACCTACGACGGTATGTACATATACAGACAATGACTTGATCCTCCCTAAATCCACTGAAGCAAGTCTACGAGATGTCTACCCTGTTCTAACCTAGTCTATATGACCATATGAATGTCCATTTATGAACCAAATTAGATTATTGAAAATTACTTGACCAATCAGGATAACACCAAGTCAAGATGGAAACGATTTGTTTCATCGAATTCTGATTTATAATTCGCAATAAAATAAATCGAAGATATATAAATAAAATCTTAAAAAATAAAAGCCATAAATAAATCCCAAAAGAGAATGCATGAAATATACTGCAACAAATAATTAAGGTCTTCGATCCCCAATACTAGCCTGATACGAGCTTTGCGTGATGATTCCTTTAGACAGAACAAGATAAGCATTATTAGGATTTGCTTCGCTGGATCTAGAGAGGAACGAATCATTGTCCACGGGTGTATATCGCGACGATGCGAGTCGAGCGCGGTAAAAAGTTTACGGTAGCGCGAAGAACGCGGCGCGCCGAGCGATATTTTCGTCGCGATCGTCCGGGGTGCGCATTAGCCTCCCAATAATCACGGAGGGACTTTCGTTTCCGCGTAAGCATTATGCACGTGGACGTCATTAAGAGCCAGGCTTTAAAGCAGCCTTTTACGCTTTACGACCTTCTGCGAGCGAGCGCGAGTGTGTTTCTCTTCGCGTAATGGTTCCTCGTGAAAGTGTGCGCGCAAGAAGTCGGACAAAAATCCACAGACAGACGTGCGCTAATGATCGGCATAGTCGATTCGCGCGGATCGATCATCATAGATCGATTGTAAAACGCGCGTCCGCAGATCGATGAAAAGTCGCCGAGACGTGTTCGTAAAATTTCGTTCGGGCCGCACGTGACGAGAAATTACGAGCGCGTCCGAACGTGCGTCACTTTTTCAAAGGGAGTCCCATTCTTTCACCGATGATTCTATGCTCTTTTTCGAACCTTCCATCCTATCGAGACGAGGACAGAGCACAGAGGGAGCGAAGGGGGGAAGGCGGGTAAATCTCTCTCGACGTCGCAATTAGTTATTTCGCGTTTCGTGAACCGCGCGCCCCCGTAAACCGATTAGTCGCATTAAATCGTCAAGTCGTCAGCAAAAATTCTCGGCGGGGTTTAAGGCGGGGGACGCGCCGCCGCGGGGGACAGCAAAGAGAGAGGGTGATCCTAATTCCTCGCCGGGCGTCGGCCAAAGAGACAATATTAATTACACCTCGGTAATAACCAGATGCACTCCGTGTGGTCGGTTTCTCTCTCTCTCTCTCTCTCTCTCTCTCCGCGCCGATATAAATGGTATTCATCAGCGGAGCGCGCGAGCAAACCATATATAAGATTCCATCAGCATATATCTCCCGGAATATAATCCGCGGAGTGAGCTTCTCGGGGGGGATTAAAAGACGGGAGAGAGCGGGGGAGAGGATGGAAGGGGGGCCGAGGAGAGGGGAGGCCTATTAACGAGTACATTAAAACGTATAAACCTTCGCGATGTTCCCCGAAACGAGTCGGTCGCCGCGGTGTATTCTCCTGCCGGTAATTTACGAGGTACCAGAGAGACGTTTCTCCCTCCATGCCCCCCCCCCCCCCCCCNTCTTTCAGCGCCTCCTATGCTACTACACCCGCCGGTTCCTTTCGTTCTGTCCATTTTTTATTGTTCTCCCGGTTGCCCCCGGCTTCCGACTCTTGGCGCTCGTTGAACGCCTTCACCTCTTCCCCCCTCTCTGGCTTCTTTCTTTCTCTCCTCGCGGATCTTTTCAGTAAGACGGTCGCGCCCGTTCCCTTTATTTCCCCGCTCATTTCGACCTCCTCCTCCTCCTACTCGGCAGGAAAGAATTCGGGAGAGCTTTAACGATTCCGGAGCGGCAAACGAGGCTGGCTTACTACGCGGGCTTAAAGGATGAGGCGCGATTTCCAAGGAGCGCAGCGGGGCGGAGAGGATCTGGACGACGCGAGCGGCGTTTATAAGTTACGCGCGTACTTCCTTTATCTCGATTCATTGCGCTTTACGCGGATTTCTACTTTCGGCAACCGTGGAGGAGAGAGAGAGAGAAAGCACGTATGTATCTATGTGTATGCATTTGTGTTGCGTAAAAGGTCCAACACGACGAGCCGATCCGTAATCGACGGCCGACCAGGAGGAATTCGATTGCAGTTCGTTCTCTGATTGGCCGCGAGACGCTCGATAATTTAACTTAATTAATCGATACCACAGGGAGCGGGACACAGGGACATCGCGGCGGTCGCAAAAGGCACCGCGACAAATCGCCGATCAGATAGAGAGAAAGAGAGAGAGAGATAGTGAGAGAGAGAGGGGCGGGGGGAAGAGACGGGGCTGCAGCGATCGCACTTTTACACGCGGTGGCGTAACCGCAGCAGCGAGACGGGACACCTGCGCGGTCCCACACCGATGCGGATCTGCCGTGAGCGCAACCAGTCGTAATGGTGATTTAATTTCTAGCACGTGAGATCGGCGTCGTAGATGTCGTGCTTTTTAGGCGGACTTAATGGCCACTTGACACACGCGGGTTCCGCTATCTCTCTCTCTCTTTCTCTCCTTTTTCTCTTTTCGAGGGAGCGCGGGTGTCGAGCCTCGCAGGTGTTTTCGGGGATACGCGCGCAACGACACGCCGAACGCTCGTCGCCCGACGACTCTTTGTCGCGCGAAATTACCGTGGCGATGACTTTCCGGGCCACGTGCTTCGCGCGAAGATCGGTATCTGAATGGAAGTACGGGTTTTGTAGAATTCAGGGTGAAATCGAGGGTGAAGGATACGGACTAAAGTAATCTCGCGAAGCTTGACTCGGCGATTTTATTCTTCGCGCGCGCGCGTGTATGTGTGTGTGTGTGTGTGTGTGAAGGAGGGAGGATCGTTCAGAGACCGTGACGAAGCGCGGATCATCGACGATCGGTTACAATGTTCCTGATCGGACGTGAGTCGCGCTTAACCGGACGAGCAAACTCGATACGAATCGGATTCCAGAAGTCAAACTGGCGAGACTGACGGCTTCGTCGTTTCCGAGTTCGTGTATTTGGACGGCACGTCGAGAAACAGAAATCACATCATTTTTTCTCTCTTTCTCCGCCCCTCCCAGCCGAATCCCGAGTAACGCTTATCGCCGAATTATTTCGAACGATCGGCCGCGCCGTAGTCCGCCGATTTGAAATCAATTACCGACGTGTCCGACAGCGACGTCCGCGCGAGCGATTCCACGTTCTCGAATTTGTTTCATCACAATCGTTCGGTTCCCTAATTGCGCCCTTCGAGCGGAATTCAATTACGTCTCGTCCCCTTTCGTCGCTCATATTTTACGTTCCAAATGGCCGGTGGATACGCGTGGAGACGAAAAAAAAAATCAACTTGCCGGGGAGAACGAAAGCGAGAGGGAGGGAGGGAAAAATGGTAGGCGCCGGACGATTCCGCGGAGGAAAGTGATTATGAGTGATACGCGGCAATATCCACCCTACCCATCGGCCAGAAATTCACTTGCCGAGGAAATTAAAAACAGTCATCCTGCGCCGGGCCCGCTAATGGCGGGCATCGTTCATGTCAATATGGGCCATTGCCCGTATTACCATATTACGCTTAGGAAAGCCCCGACGGCGGCGCGTACTCGCCGGGTATTGCTTATAAATACCGGCAATTACAAAACGGGGTGGCTACTCCCCCGCGCACCTCCCTCACCCCGGACCTCCGCGACCTCCTCGCATCCTCGTTCTCGACCTCTCTCCACGTGGTAGGATGGAAACTCGATTATATATAGCACGCACTCGGGGTTCCCTCGCAATCTCATTAACGCGCGCGAGTTTATCTGAGCGTTTTTATTTTTCTCCCCTCCCCCCTCCCTTGTTTTTTATTTCTCGTCGTGTCCATGTCCGTGGCAATCGCCATCGTGCTCGGTCTTAAACCGCGTATCGCCATATGCGAAATTCAACTTCGCGACGTCCGTCGTAGTAGAAGTAACGCGTGAAAAACGCTATTTGTGGAAATTGAATAATAACTGCGAGATAAGCTTCGTGCGGAATGTCGCGTGTGAATCGCGTCGACTCGTGGCACTTTGATTTGGACAATTATCAAGATATAATTAATATCTTAGTATTCGATACACTCGTTGATAGGTACAAATATAGGTTGACACGGAAGAAAGTGCTAGATTTCAGTAAATAATTATTTCGCTACTCCTTGGCAAGTTTCTATTAAGATTAAATAAATTTCACTTACAGATCGAGTAAATATTTTACTTTGACAATTCATTAGGGAAATATTTTACTTAGATCAAGTATTACGAAAAGTGCAAAAAACCACGATTTTTACAAATTTCTTTCGTGATGTAGATTAGAGAGGCCTAAGATGTTACTTCAGCGTCAGATCGCGGGTGTTAACGTTCTCAAAGTTCAGTCGTTCAATCCACCCACGCTTTCTTTTCGTTTTTTAACCTTGTTATTGCATAACATCGTTATTGTCGAGATACCCCCCCTCCCCGACGGCTCTTTGAATTTGATAGTTTGCGGGGTAAATCGAAAATTCGATTCGGAAGAGCTCACGGGCGCGTGATTGCATCGCCATCGGCACATTATTACACGAACAAATACGCGTTTACACTCGACGGACAGAATCGACACGGACGCGACGCGCATCCGGCCAAATAAAATATTATTCTGTATGCGTGAGCGAGTGTTCGTTCGTTCGTACGCTCCCGGCTACAACGTCGACTCGATTTGACACGGATCGCTGCGGAACACGCACAATGGCGAAAAACGGCACGTGCGGCCTCAAGACTTCCGATCAATTAACTCCACTTCCAATTCGTGCGGACGGGGACGTTCGCGCTCTCTCGTGGTGCTCTCTTACTTGTTAGCCGTGTAACCACCTCCCCGCTCATGTCGCTCTTTCCGCGCGGATACCCCCTTCGCCACCCTCTCTTAGCGCCCCGCTTGGAAAGAGAGAGGATCGAAGCATATTGACGAGCGGCCGAACGGCGCTCGACCATGGCGCGATGAGCCACACGCGAGGGTGCTCGAGAGTACGCGAGGAAGAGAGTAAATATTAAAGAGCGCGCGTCGCAAAGTCATCGAGACGGTAATGATTGTCGCCGAGCAAGAGGCGCGTACCTGATGACTGCGTCGAGGAGCGGAAGAGGATTCGACTGCCATGGGAAACACTTTTCGGGGCTCGCACGCGACTGATCCCGGCAGAACTCGAGGACACTCTCTACCTATCCTATCTATATATCTCTAGCTGTATTCGTACATTCACTGCCGGTATATTACAAATTTATAACATATGTAACATGAACTGTAGATTATGTCATTTCATTATTTTGTAGTTCTTTATTATTCTGTATTATTATTTTATTTTATTCGTTTTCTTTTAGAAAAAAGTGAGGCAAAGGATTGATAAAAACTATAAAGCTGATGCTTTTTGATAATACAACCAAGATGCATTTGTAACTCGATCATAAGTTGTCAGTCATATTGTATGTTCAACAAAGTAAATATTATTATTATTATTTTCAGTACCAGCAGCGAAAATGGAAATATAGCTTCTTTCTTCCTTTCTTTATCTCGAGAGCGTAGAAAAAGTAATGCAAACATTCGGCGTGTTATTTCCAGGTTAAAGATGATGAAATTTAATAAAATAGAGAGAGAAATAGAGAGAAGAAGAAAGAGATCTCTGTGGTGGTATTTTCTAGATATCGCAAATTTTCCGTTCCGAGATTATCCGGTTGCAAGACGGCGCGCCGACATATTTCCCGCTATATGTAATCCCGATAATATCGAGAGGAGAGAACGCCATTACTGAGAGTACTCGGTATCGAAAGCATGGCGAAAGATCGATGCCTCGATATTGGAAGTTCCGTCGTGAGCATTTTATCGAATGTTCGACCGGTGGAGCAAGTGGAGGAGTGGAGCGGAGCGTCACGGTTTGCGTCGTCGCCGAGTCAATTAACTTACGCGGCTGTCGTAAATTACAAAAGATACAAGTACGACGAGGTAATGGACTCCGCGTGTGCATTTACATGATTGAATATTCATGGTAAAACGCGTAGAGCCGACGTGCGCTAGTCAGAAGTCGTCTTTATACCTTGTTCGCATACGGAGGCGATCCCGACTGACTCTCTCGGAGCGTAACGCCGTGCGCATCGCCTCAACCGGTGCGAGAACCCGTTCGAGGATCGCTCACGCACACTTGGAGCGACACGAGGTGAGTAGTAATTTTGCTCCGCTGTTTTCGTGTACTTACGGTGACTCGAAGTTGGCGATCGGCTGTCGAGCAGACGATGACCCGGACCGTGCGACATCCCTGCTCTGCCGTTGACGATCTGAAGTCAATAAGGAAAGAGAAGGCGATTACGAGTCGCACAAAGTTTCGAGAAATTGAACGGGCCTAGAAGAGCCAAATCGCGGTTGTTTTGTGGCGATATATTATGAAATTATTGCGGGAGGATAATGACAGACGTAGCGGATGATCCTCCGGTTGAAAAGTTTGAATATTTTTCATTACAGTAGCGAGAAAATCATAGAAGTTATTCCGACCGTGAGACGTAGACGCACGTGCTTGGGCACGCACGTTAAAAATTTGGACGCTTTCCCAGGGAAGATGTAAGGAAATCGTAAAGTTAGCTATCTGAAGTTCCCGCTACACCCCACCAATTCATGGCGCTTTCTGCTCCACCGTTATTACTGACGAATGACTAACTGCCGTTCGCAACGCGAGCGAGCGAGCGCGTGCGGGGACACGCAGGTAGACGCGTGCGGTGGAGAGTCGGCCTTAATAACAGCATGCGTTTCACACTGCGCCGGCCGGGTAAACTTTACAAAATATCGCACCGAGGGGGTCGCGCCATTCTCCTCGGGCCGGCAAATGAATCAGAAAATATCGGCGGGAGCTTCCCACACGTGTCGAGTCACGTGTTGGATAATTAGATATTCTTTAGGCTATGCGCGCCGGCTCGCGTACGGTGTTCCATTAAGTCGCGAGTCGATCCATCGCCACCCCCGCGACGTCTCGGAAACGTCGCACGGCGCTTCTTTACATCGATCATCGACAGATCTAATGGTCGGATAGCGTGAGCCGAGCGAGGTTTAAGTATCGTTTGACTCATCGGCTCTCATCTCCGAACGGGAGTCTCGCTGCCACGCCCTGTGCATTTCTCTCGCAGCGAACAGCCGGAAATTAACTAATTACGGCGGTTTGCGGCTCGCGATCGCGCGTGTCCCGATCCGCTCCGGCGATCGGGAGAGAAATCGCCGCTCGCCGAAAACACGGTCGGGGAGCGATTAATATTTTACGCGATCTGCGGGATCTCGCGTTCACGGGCGGAATTGCGACGTAACCTGGATTTAACCCGGGACAACGACGGGCGCGAACGGGCCGCGAAATGTATTATCGCGAATAATACCGGTCCATCGTCCGATTTATATCGGTCAGTGAAAGTACAACGAGCCGCGAAGTATGGGCGAGTCGCGTGTAAATCAACGGAGCATGGATGCGTTTGACGGTGGCGCGGCTCGCGTTAAACGGTATGATTCGGATTAAACAAGCCGGGTGGGTGGAGTGAATTTCGGTTGAGCGGTGTAAAATGGCGTTTTGTAACGAGCAACGGTTGCGGCATGGCCCGACTTGGGGATTAATGCAGCCCGGGCTTTACATTTCATTGGCTCGCGGGTTCGACTCCCGTTCGCGTTTATACGCGCGTAAATGGAGGCGTTAAACCGACTGCCTGACAACTCTGATAATTGCCCGGCGCGTAAAACCCGTTACGAGCCTTGTTTGTCAGTTTCGCCAGCGTATATTACCTCGCACACCCGAGCTATCCTTCTCTCTCTCTCTCTCTCCCTTCCCGCCTTTCCCCTCTTCTCGCGTTACAATCGCCGCTCGACATCCTCCATGACCGAAGAGATCGAAGCTTCGATCATTACCCCTTGATTGAATTTGCTGACGGAGACCAACGAGAAGTCCGGACGTCCGCCACAAGCGCGGGCTGCCTGAGTTGAAATTTTGACGCTATTTTGACGCTCTTAATGATCTTCTTTTTCGCCTATTTAGACGACCTGTAGACTAATAAAAACCTACTTTGACGATACAGACACGCATTAACTTCTCTTTTGAACCTTTAATTCTACAGATTGAATTATGAAATGCTACCTTCAACAACCTATTTTGACGCTAAAAACGGCGAAAACGGAAATTCATCATCAGGATCAAAGCAGGGGTATAGTTATATTATTAGAATTGAATCTATTTTGATATTCTAACTCCCACTACGATGTAGAAAGTTTAACATAAGGCCAAAATTTCGATTCAGGTTCCATCAGCGATATTCATGTCACCGAAACGGGACGCGTATTAAATCACGTGTGTGTGTGATAAATTGTCGCAATAATTATTATTATTATCATTTATTATTAATTTTCAGAACAAGCGCCTCGAAGTATCCCATAATTGTGTTCGAGTTCGCGAATTTCACTAATCACGCGCGCTTTAATCGCGAACCGGGACGGCCAACATTTCCCGCAACAGCGATTGCGAGATATATACGCGTACGTATGCGCGCACACATACTTGCCGCTGTTGCGGGAATTCATTTTCCAGACACATGCCGTTCCATTGAATGAAGACGGCGGCGTTAATTTATCGGCACGACATTTGCAGTTCGATTATTCCGTACGTTGTAACGGCCAATTACAGCCTACTATCTCTCCCTCTCTCTCTCTCTCTCTTTCTTCTCGTCGGTTGTACGTACATACGTATCGTACCGTAAACCTAGTAACCACCGGTCACAAACACGACGCGCGTAATACGAGGAATAAATAATTACCGATGTATCACAGGGCCCGTGCAATGCAAATTATGCGCTTTCGTGTCGCATTAGACGCTGCTGGCCGCGCACTCGGACTCCGCACTTACGAGAAATTAATGTAAACACACACGCGCGCCGGGTACATGTGTGTGTGTGCGTGCGTGTCTCTATATGCGCGGGCCTTTATTACCTCGCTGTCGGCCGCACGCGGCACTCGTCGACTCCTACGCAAACAGCATTGTTTGGACACGATTACGGGAAGAAATCGAAACCGTGCCGCGGAATAACAAACGACCGCGAGATTACGCGCCCGCTATTACGTCCGCACGTGCCGTAATCTACCGGGATGATCGACCGCCGAAATAAGCCGGACGCGACGCTCGGCCGATGTGCGGAATCGCAAATCGAAATGCAAATTGCGTTACGTACATGTAATACGCGCGACAATTTTAATAATTGCTGTTGGATTAAATTATCGCGATGAAGATCGGCGAAGGGAACGGTGCTTATTGACCCATCTTTCTTACCACGATTGAATTTTAATAACGTACTCGCCGCCGGAACTTGGCTGAAGGATCATTAACAACGACGGCGATCATCTGTGACCATCATTTGAGCGATCATCATGGTTGATGAATGATTCGTTTCCCTTGAATGCAACAGAGTCGAATTTCAATGAAAAGTCGAATCGTACTTCTCGACGATATATCATGAACGCGAAACGTTGAATGACTACTGAAGAAAAGACGGTGTTACTCAATTTATTCTCATTTAACTAGTCTACACGATGAATGTAAGTTTTCAGCGGTTCTCACAGGAAGGGTGAAGAAACGCCGCGGCATTAAGGTAAGTGAAAGTGGGTACGAGGGATGGTTTCCGGCTAACCGCCATCGGCTTTCACCCCTTTCGACGAACTTCCACCCACCGACCAAGTGATTAAAAACAATTACCGTTTCTCGTCGGACCCTTTTACCTCGCGTAGTAATGAGCATCCCGTTGCGCCGGGGGAGAGAGAGTGTGAGAGAGAGAGAGAGAGAGAGAGAGAGGGGAAGAAAAGAAATTGACGAGTTCTCGAAAATCGCGATTCGCGCTATTTCCACGCAAACGAATCGAGAAAATCTCGTAATTAATACTTCTCTTTTTTTCCCCCAAAAATGGAGATACAGTATACACATCAGGTTCCAATTAACTCTGCAGTGGTCGTACGGATGTTTTTACTTACAGGTATTACCCATACGCACTAAAATGCATTTTCCGACAATGATTAACAAGCATGCATTTTGCGCGTCCGTATGTTTGTCAGTTAGGGGCTGCTACACCTTTTATAGTATTTTATGATTGTTATTTCTGTATAAGTAAAGCTAAATATTCGTACGGACTTTCTTGAACCGTGGAGTGGCCGCGTACCTAAATGCAACACAAGTGTCCGCGTGAATGACAAGTGTTCTCCGTTTTAAATTGACGTTTTGAATAAAAAAAATCACTTCAGAAAGTAATAAATATTATTTCAATAAATATCCATTTTAAACTGACATTTCCAATAAAAGAACACTTTAGATAGAAATCAATATTATTTTAATTGATAACCATTTTAAACCGATATTTTCAATATGAAAAAAAAAAAAGAAAAACGTTTTAAAAAGTAATAAGATATTAGTAAATATTACTAATTTTTAAAACGATATTTTTATTGAAAATCCCGGTTTAAAATGGAAGACGTCATCCAAGCGACCATGCCAGAGTAAAAAGTGTCCCTACGAATCGTAACAGCCGCTTGTCGTGTCTCGCGATTGTTGGGCCGCTGACTCTATTTGCGCGCGACGTCTCTCGACGAAAACATCTCTCCGGACGTAGATACGGCGCGGATATTCTCCATCCAGCCGGAGGATAAGCGAACTTTCGCGAGCGAGACGGAAGCTGAATACTTGCGCAAACAAGGGTGGCTCTCTCATGTTAAATCACTGGGTAACTTCGGGATCCGAGCTAGCTAGCTGGCTCGCACTCATGCTCGTTCTCGTATATCGTCGAATCAGAAACTACCGGCGAAGCCCCGGGAACATTGAACTGAATGGATTCCCGCGGAGTTTGGAAATGCCGGGGCTAATTAACAATTACGACGGGGGAGGCCACGGCGGCTATTCATAATCATAATCGACGGGCCATGGAGACTCCGAGGAGTCTATTGTTGGCGGAGCTTCCGCGGCGTCGCTCCCGACAAAAGACAACGTCGTGTCTGTGGTTGTCCGCAGCGGGTGATGCGCTTTGCTCTCCGCCTCCCTCCTTCGCCCCGGTCTTTGTTGATATTGCGTTCCGTCTAGGATATAGCGACGGATTATACTCAGATAATTTACTGTACACTCACGCACGATACGCATCCGCGTCTGCCTTCCCGGCGGAAAATAACAGGATACCGAGAAGGTTCGCTCGCGGAGTACGAGATGCTAGATGCCGCGTAAATGTAATCAAAATATTTTCGCGACGCTCCTAATAGATCTGACTTAATTTCGAGAGCGGCTGCATGCGAAATGACGCGGCATCGATCGGAGTGATACGCGAATGTCGAGCAATCAGCTCGGCATATTGATAGTCTCTCAGAGATGCATGGAGCTCGCCGATGGATGCTCAGTGTTTACAAGGAAAAATTCCACGCACGTTACCGTCTCTCTTTTTCTCTCTCTCTCTTCTTTCTTTCTTCCATTCTTTCTTTCTGCCACGTTCGCATCGAATATGCCGTTGCGCGTGTAACGTAAGAGCCGCTCGTCACACCGGATGAAATCGGAAGGGAAAGAGGGGGGTGAGACGTTAAATTGATGAAGCGCTCGCGTTTTTTTCGATGAAACGCAGCGAATTTTTATATCGCAATCGTCGATGATGCACGACGCATGCTCGTAGCTAAAAAAAACCGCTTCGGTAAACGCTGCCGGGGATGCTTTCGCAGCTCCAGCGAACAATAGAGTTAATCCATTTTCCAGCGGCGCGCTCGGACTCGTTCAGCCGCCTAATAAGAAAATGACTCGATTCTCGGAGAGTTCGGAAAGAACCCGTGGAATTACCGGCGCGCTCGCTTCTTTTCAATCTCCATCGAATCGCGTTTAATCAATCGCACTTGGCGCAATTAAATTCCCTTAACGAGGCCGACAGTTCTGGAAATTAACGGAGCCGAGAGCTCGCTGGCGGCATAGATTAAAATCGGCTCGCTTTCTCTCTCTCTCTCTCTCTCTCTCTAACTCTTTCTCTGTGCGAACGGTGGTCTGTGTGTATTCTACCACCTCCGTCGCCACCACCTCGTTCACTCTCCCTCGTTTCTTCATTCTAACCACCCCGGTGCACCCCTCATAGCCGTGCCCTCATCGGTCCACGCCGAATTTCCGACCGCCGTCGCCGACATCCTGGCCGCAATATCGTAAGTAATTAAACAATTTGCCTACAGATGGAGTTTTTAGCCGAAGCATTTCGCGCTTACTCTTACTCGCGCCCCCGACCCGGCGCGCTCGGTACTCTCATCACTATGCATAACCGCATTGCTCCTATATTAAAGCGTCCGGGCATCGCGCGTCGCTAAAATGCTCGCGTGATTAAAAATGCTGTCGCGGAAATTCCGACATCAACAGAATGTCAGACACCCCGGGGGGACGCGTGCGTGTGTGCGTGCGTGTGTGTGTTTAGAGCCGTGGTGGCCTTTTACAACGTTCTCGCACGTCGACAACCTGTCGACCACGCGCTCGCACGCAGTCGGAAAGCTCTTCACGCTCCGGTAATTAATCGCAAAAAGCGAAAAGTAAGAGAGAGAGAGAGAGAGAGAAGAAATATGAAGAGAGTGAGAGTCGCGAATACACTTCGACGCGAGGAACTTCGTTCGTCCGCTGTAAGCCAGGCGGTTCTCGCGCTCGTGGTCGATACGATCGGACCGCGCGGAGACTCGCTGTTCTGTTGAATGATTGATCATCGCATTCAGTGAAAAGCAATACATGTTTATACCTGTACACGGTACGACCGCCCACTTCCTTGTTTCACAGCGATAACAGGTAATCGCGCGACGCCATGAGCGCGTTGCCTGCGCGCTTCAAATGACAACCTGGGATAGCGCGAGCGGATCGTACGGCGGGGTTAATTTTACTACCCGAGCTTTAACACCGGCTTTCCGCAAATCGACATTTATCCGAGGTGTGCCTCGAGGGGGGTGGGGGATACCAAACGCGCGTTTACTCCGAAATCCATTTTACACACCTGGCGGTTTTCCAGTAGTTAAAAAACTTCCGGGACGTCGCGTCGCCGAGGAGGAAAAAAGGAAGGAAGGGAATCCCACCCCGTCGCTTGCGGACGTTACAAAGGACACCGAGGCAAAGGGTGGGAATGTTTTTTCTCGTACAAACCTGTCGTACGGCAGTTAGCGCTCAACCACAGACAGCGGCGCTGAGCATAGCTTGCGAGAGAGCGTTGCATGGGGCTCGCCTTTTCCAGCGCTATCTGAATCTTTATGGGGTAGCTTAAACTACCGGGGGGTAAATAGTAAGGGCGGCTCGGCTAGTCGTAATGGCCATGTCCGGGCCGCCGTGTCACTCACCGGCCCTATCTCGCTACCTTCCGCATCACCGTTCGCAAAGGGTGGCGCGATTCGCATGTAAATCGCGAGTACATTCCTGAATCGTCGCGCGAGTCGAAAGAAAATAAGGGCCGATGACCGTGCTGGACAGCGTCTTCCCAATGTCGTCTGATTGTTCACGCGGTCTTTTCGCATCCAGTATAATATAGCATGCCGCCAAAATGTTCCCAGTTTTCAATACAAAACGTTTTACTGTGGTTCTAACCCGCACCTGCGTAGATTTTTCAACTGGAGAATCCATGATGGTCTTGGGCAATCGAATTGGATCCCAATTAGATCCCGAGAAATTTTCTATCCAGCCGTCGTCTCGCTCCCGGAACGTTGCTTTCGACGAGAACGATCGATGATAACCGCGCTGATAATTCGTGAACCCGATGATATCGTCGGTTGCCGGGCGCACGCGCGAAATAATTCATCGGGCTTATGGGATAACTACGTAAGTTTTTTTTCTTCCTCCGCGAGCACAACGCGAGAAAAACGCGTGATGGATGAAAAGAGCTTCGCAAAAAACGCGAAAGTCGTTCCCGCCGTCGACACGATTAACTCTTGTTCGCGACGTGGGATTTATTCGTGTCGTGTTATCAACGCATTAGTATAATCGCGTCTCGGCGGCGCACTCCGTCACTACAAATTTTAGCACGGTCATGCGTGCTCCGCGTCACTCCGTCAAACGTGTCGCGGCGCGCCGTTGGAAGGCTCAAAAAAATAATTTACAACCCTCGAGCGATACGAAGCCGCGAGCGCTTGTATCGGTTACACGGTCCGGTGAAAAAGCGCAGGCCCGACGTGACGAAGAACCGCGGAGTGTTTCTGCTGTCGGTCGCGATAAAAAGAGGGGGGGACAAGAGAATACAACGCGACGGCGTTCCTTACAACCCTCCGGCACGGAGGTATCGCTCGGCCGCGACTACTGCGACCATGATAAAGCGCGTCGTGTTTGTGTGCGTGTTGTCCTTTCTCCCAATCTTCTCGGATCCACAGCACGGTCGTCGGTAATCATCGAGAGAGAGAGAGAGGGAGAGAAAAAAATGTATGAATAGATATGGAGAGACTCTTATTTTGCGAGATTTCGCAATAATCAAGCTATGCAAGCTCTCAAAGGAGCGCCTTGTGTACGCTAATATTTCTTTGGTGATTTAATTCAATTTAATATGTCTTCATATACGAGAGAGAGAAAGAGAGAGAAAGAGAGAGCAAGAAAAAAAAAAGGAGAAACTTCTCCCTAATCCATGTAATTGCAAATTTTCCTTAATCCTGACGAAATAAGATGTGATTGGAGTTCGCCAATCACGCACTCCGCTATTCAATAAAGTCTACGAAAGAAAGAGAAAGAAAGAAAGAGAGATAGAGAGAAGAAGACACAGATCAAAGGAGAGCCGCTTTCAATGGAACGTCGCGCAAGCCGCTCTGAAAACGTTATATACCTATAAAAAAATCCGTCGACGATGCACAAAGACGAAGACTCTCGCTGGGGGGAGATCGCGCGTCTCAACGAGAAAGGGCGTTCCTTTCTCCGTCTCTCCTTCCATAAAGTCCCGCTTTTGACGATTTGTCGTATTTAACGTCGCGCGACTTATGCATCGTCGCCGTCGCGAATCGCCCGAAACTTTTGCCTTCCACGTTTCACTACTGATTAGTTTTACGCTCGCGACACATACACACAAACACACGTATGCACATACTCGCAAGGTCCACGCACACATCGCGTATAGTGAGAGAAAGCAGTCGACGGAAAAATCGGGGATTATATGTACACGCACTCGTCAATCATTTAATGGACGGTAAGTAACCGTTCGTTAAGTGGAAAAATATGACCGGAATGACCGGAGGGAGAAATGAGAAGCTGAAAGTATCCGAGCGGCGCGTTTTCGAGCGACCTGCCGGCCGGTTGGCCGGTAACCGAAGGCGGAGATCTGAAAGAGGGGGAATTGATCACACGGAATATGTTATAGAAGCTCTCCTGCGTTATACACAGGACATTTACGGAGGTCTGCGTGAGCGCGTGTACGATATTCTCTATGAATATCACAGCGATGCAACGCAACCAACGCCGACGGCTACGGGCGCGCTCACGTTCGATCTTTTCAGCAGAGGACACACGCGGTCCGCAAACACGGTGCTTTAATTTTCTCGTGCAAATACAAGCTTAGCCCCGACAACGCTTTCGCTCGCTCGCTCGCCCGCCCGCCCGATTGCTCGCGTACATCGATGTTTCCGACTTTGTCCGCCGGCGCGTGCATCGTTAATATCCTCTTTCCGCGTCGATCTCTCTCTCTCTCTCTCTCTCTCGCGCGCGCGCGGAAACGTATAATTAAAACCGCGCCGGGCGATTTTTCCTTTCGCACGCGAAAGCGATCGCGCGTTTATGCCGCGCAACGGACCGTCGCCATAATTTGTCATAATTTCCAATAATTACGCGTTTTACGCCTGCTCCAGCGAGAGAGACTTTAGAATCGTTTAATGCCGGGAAAAATCAGCCAGCGTCCGGAAGCTATTCGTCCACGAATCATTTTTATACGCGTCCTCTTTGAAAAAATAAAATCGTTATGCCACGTTTACATACAATTGCTGTACCGTCCGTAAAATAAAACTGCTACGCTGTGTTGTTATATCGTGAAATTCAAGCCCAGCTTGCAAAATAAGAAGCGTCAGTTTCGTGAGGAATACTGCGTATAATATCGGAACAGCCAGAATGTGAAATACAGAGCGACGAACTGCGGATCGCGCGAACGCGTTGTCGGTACGTTGCGATCGTGCCGGGCGAGATCAATTTCGCGAGAGCGTTCTACGACGGCAACGCGTGAAACGGCGGAAAAGACGCGAGGACGATTTATCACGACGCGTACGACATCGGTCGTCTGACTTGCGAAAGTATGAGCGCGCGATTCTCTCCTTTTTCCTGGGAATGCAAATCATCCCGTGCGACTCGGGACGCATTCGCGGTGTAGCGTCGGAATAAATTGAGAAGGATGAACGGGAGACGCGGAGATGACATTTAGAATCGGGCGTCGAGGAAGCGACAAAAGTATACACGCACCCTTCATACATCACGCGTAATTGGCTGAGTATTCAAATATCGGGGAATCGAGTTTCATCTTCATCCAAGTGCGCGACGGGCCAATTTTCTTACGAGAGAGTCATGAGAGAGAGAGAGAGAAAGCGAGAGACACTCTGATTACTCTCTATATTTCTTCAGAGTGAAATCTCACTCAAAACGGGCGAATAATCATTCGAAGCGACAGTGAAAATATTAAGAGTGA
Organism: Dinoponera quadriceps; assembly: GCF_001313825.1. NCBI lineage: Eukaryota > Metazoa > Arthropoda > Insecta > Hymenoptera > Formicidae > Dinoponera > Dinoponera quadriceps. Next base: position 381,393 of record NW_014555488.1, read on the forward strand.
ACGCTTCGCTCAAATTCAGAGCGAATTCCGTACGAGTGAATGTTTCAATCGATCAGGGTGAATTTGTCCCCGCGACGGTGGATTACGTCAGATTCACTTTTTAATTTCGAGTTGAGACATTCATTCGACGATTCATAGTCGAGAATTCACCCCATATGCGCGAGAAATCACTCGAATTTGAGTGACTACTCAACTCAACGTGTGTGCGAAATAAAATTTTACCCCAAGAAATTTGTTGAAGAACATCTAACACAAGCCAAAATATTTTCCAGCTGTGGATCTTGCGAATGGCACTCCTTCGCCGAATGTTAAGGAAAATCGCAGCGCGGTCATTGCTGACGGGCAATTGTCACCGTTCGCGAAGTACGCTCGCGCCACTGTTTACCGAGTACATGCCGAACTACCCCAAATAGAGGAGACACCGTCTCCAATCGCGTAAATGGCAGCACCCAGCGAGCAGCCTCGTTTGACACCTCGCTCGTGCTCGACGACCGTAAAAGCCAACGTTCGACGGCAACCCTTTTCGCGCGCCATTCCCGTGATCAACAGCCGCGGTGAAGAAAAATCGGACAAAGGTGAACGAGGACGCGACAGACGAGTGTGACGCGCGTGCTTAACGGTTGTCACCGGCGGATCAGCAACGGGGAGCCGTGTACTGACCACTGGTCAGTTCCCATAGAACAGGAAGAGCCCGATGCTCTGCGGACGTTCGGCGGTACAACGGCCAGCCGTTGTTTGGCAATCACGAGAGACCGGTCGGCAACAATCGGCCCGCGATAAGCTACTGCCGGAACAATCCTAAGTACCGTGAGACGAGGTCCGCCGACGCGTCTTAGCGAGACAACCACGGCCGGCCACGACTAATTGACGCTCGTCAATTTGCGGCGGCCGACGGCCATCAAAGGGGTTTATTTCGGCGCGAGTGATACGCAGAATGCGCTGCCACGCACGTTGCCAACAGCCGCGAGACGAATGGAATGGACGAGCGACGTCCGACACGTGGACGCTGTCCATCTTCATTTTCTGGAGACGGAGAGTCCAGCTGGTCGAGGAGAGAAAAAAGGGGATGAAAGGGGGATCGATTCGTTCCCAGGTGAAACTCGAAACCGGACGTGGCGAAATCAGGGTTCGGAGTCGCTCGCGGAGGAATGAGTCATTAGAAATTAATGGGATTGGATCTTTTAACGAAAGAGAGAAGCGTTTCTAGAAGATGCTCTTTAAGGGCCTTATAGTCTAAAAGTTAATATTGACAGTGATACGGTTTTAAGTGATATATCATAGAGTAAATAAAAAGAGAAGAAAGAATGTGGAAATTCTAAGAAAGCGTGAAAACCCCGAAAAGTAGATGTTTATATTTTATACATATAGAGGAGTACAAGACAATTAATAACGTACGCGTAATAACAAAATAAGAAAAAATGAATACAGGGTTAAGAGAAAAAGCAAAGTATAGAAAAATGGATATTTAAGACGTCGAACTAAATGAAAACGTTGTGCAGGAGGTGTTACGCAAAATTAGTTACAGAAGTGCGGATGCTGAGAGACTGATAATCACGTCTTTAATAGTTGCAGTTGTATTCTCGGTAAATAGGTCATCTTCTGCGAGAGAGTTTGCTGTAAGATCATATAGATATCTTGTAAAAGGTATTGAAGTAGAGTTGGAGATGGATGAAAGCAGCGAATTCCAAAGGTATGCAGCTCTCTGCAGAGAAAGTGAGAGGAAGAGGAGGGAAAGAGACAGAGAAAGAGAGCGTATCTTGCGCCGGTTTATTATAATATATCGACAGATCAGCGCTCTCTCCAGACTGGATGTGTATAAAAGTACGACAAAGGGATGCCGGGATGAGGCTTCGAGGAGAGATTGAAGGTACCTGGTTATATGTTTGTAATAAATAAGGCACAGTTGCGCTGAAAGGAACGAACAAACGCGGGTCTCGTCGCTCGTCGGATCATTATAAACAGAGACGGCAGAGATTCCGGGCACGATTTTCCAGATTCCTTTCTTCCGCGAGTGACATGTGGGGTTCAAATTGACCGGTATATACCAGCGCGCGCGCGCGCGTCACCCTTGAGAAGGAAGGCCCGCCTAGGGTAGCCAAGCGGTATCGGCTTACCCCAATTTCACCCCAATCATTCTGAAACCCAAAACCCCGCCGTATAACCGTTCCTTTCTCTCTATCTCTCGTTTTCCGTCTCTCTCCGCGCATCCGCCTTTATGCGTATGTTGATGATATTGATATCGAGAGGAGAGGACCGGATGGAAAGGGGGGGNGGAGGGATCAGGGAGAGGACGCGAACGTTGTCCACCGCGCTCGCACCGGGACTCGGGGAGGAGCGGGGAATTTGACAAATCGCGACGCGTCAGAATTTTCGTGCGTCGATTTTTCACGTCGGCAGAAAGGCCAAGAACAAGAGGGAATCCGCTTCGTACATTTTTCAAGCAGTCGTTCGGAACGAAATCGACCCCGCGAGAGAGGACGACGATCGTCTCGCACGCGCGCCGCGTGTGTACGTCGCTGTCTGTGCCGTCCACGGGAGTCGAGAGAAATCGCCGACGATTTCCTTAAACTGGCGCTCCGGCGCCGATAATGCGATTGGTTGGTCGCGCTCGCGCGAGAAACCGATTACTCGCCTCGACTCGCGCGCGTCTCGACTCCGCCGTGCGAATCGCGCCGGCACTCCTTCGCCTCGTCCACTCGTCTTGCCTCGACGGCGAGAGGAAGAACTTCGAGCGATTTAGAATTAACGATCGAAGGTGGGTCTCGCGATCCCTCGAACGTATGGATGAGAACGAGAGGGAGATCATCGTTCCCGGTGATCGCGATAAAAGTCCCTGTTAGAAAAAAAAAGAAATGGAGAATTTTTTTAATTCCGCTGAAATAAAAAGTTTCCGCGGTAGGAGAACCGCGACGATTGTGCGAGTGAGCGCGCGCGGCGCGGCTTTACAATTTTACGCGGCGTTTTACGCGATCTCCACGTTGATACGTTTATGAAGAAACGAAGAGGCGGAAGAAATCATATTGCGCTAATAGGGAAACGCTTCGGGAGGGATAACGGAGCGATGAATTAATTCGTCCTTCTTAATAATGAAATCTGTCCGAAGGGAGTGTGCGATTCGCAGCGGCTCGCGAGATGCGATCTCCGAAGCCGCCGTTCAGCTGCGCACAGTAGCGCGCTCGCCGATACGAGACGACAGGTAAGAATGATCGGCGCTATTAAAACTTTAATTACCGGTACGTGTCCCGATATTAATAACAATATCGAAGCGAGTCGTGCGGCGTTGAGCTTACGAGAAAAGAACAACTTCGCGCGAGCGACCACTCTCCCTCTCTCTCTCTTCCTCTCTCGCCCTCTCCGCTTTTTTCCCACCGGAATCGTAAAACAAAGTAGGCACGCGAGGACCGGTCGGCGTTTCTTTCGATTCAGTTTATTGCGCCGGTTATTCGCTCTCTGCATGCCCCAGTCGTATGCTACTGATCGCGAGTCCGCGCGCGGGCCGCCGGTCTCGCGGCGCGTACGAGAAGCCAGGAAATGTAAATTAACGTTCCTCTCTCTCTCTCTCTCTCTGTCTCTCTGGTGCGCCCAGGTAATCACGCCCCGGCGATAAAAACGTGATAAACGAGCGGAGCGGTCGACCGGGAGCCGCGATGCTTATCGCGCGTAACTCCCTTTTTCGAGCCACCGAATGCCGCGGAAAGATCCCGCTTGCGTTTATGTCACGACGCGCTCGCCCTCTCGACGGCGTCGCGCAGGCATGTCTCCCGGCGCACGCATACACACGCGTGCGATAACGTGCACCTATCTCGATTGCGAGTGTGCGTGTCGCGTCGAGTGCGCAACCAAGTGCATCCCCGTCATGGAGTGCGTTAAAGAGACGTCATTTTCGGCCTACTCCACGGCGAAAAGCCTCCTCTCACCGTGTCCCCTCATAGCGATGGTATCTTTCGCCGGAGGTACGACGAAACGCGCCTCTCTCTCTCTCTCTCTCTCTCTCTCTGCTTCACGCTTTTTTCTCTCTCTCGCTCCGTGCCTTTCGCGCACGCTCACCTGGCTGTATCGCGATGCTGAATAGAGACGGCCGCTTGTTCTCCTCTCATTAACGCCGAGATGGATCCATTCATCGGCGATACCCCTTCCTCCTCGTGGCGCTTTAGCGCCGCGCGACCCGCGGGAAAATGAAAAATGAACGGGGATTAACGCGTGGTCGACTACCGTTGTCCGTTATACCCGAAGTTACGCGCCACACGAGCGTACCCGTGCGGTCGTTTATCCGGCGTGTACGCACAGGTATATATTTTTCTCCCCTTTTTTATCCCCTTTTTTTGCTCGACAGTCGACGTCAAAGCGTATCATGACGTATCTCGGGAATTGATCGAACAAAGACTCCGATAGAGAGAGAGAGAGAGAGAAAGAGAGAGACGAAGAATGACACACTGAAGCGCGGGTCAAAGTGTAACGCATTTAATTGGATAACGATTCAGTGTGATGAACCGAGGTTGATAATGAGACATCGGAGGAGTCGCGTTCTAACGGCTTCGTGGATGAGAAAGCGCGAGAGAAAGAGGATGGTATTACACATCGGCTCTTAAATCAGACTGTAGGAATGACTGAAAATCGAAATTCGATATCAGAGAGCCGAACGGAAAGATTGAGCGGGCGCGTTAAAAGTAAGATATTTACCGTCACACCGCAAACGCGACTCACAGGATCGTCACGGATCGCGAGGAAAATTCCGCGTTTGCAGCGCGTAATCGCCGACGAAGGGTGACCGAGCGTGGTAGAGAACGCACACACGTGTGTAACACACAGGCGGGGCCTGTCGGGGGTTAACGCGATACGATCTCCGGAAATAGCTCCAGGGATGACGATAAGGGTGCTCTCTCACTTTCTCTCTCTCTCTCTCTTTCTCGTCGAAAGGGCGAGCGAGCAGACCTTCTCCCACGTGATTTTAATAAATTAAACGGAGGAAGGTGCACGAGGCGCGCGCGAACACGCAGGTAGGCGCGCTCGCCAATCGGTATTGCTCGTTAATGAGAGAGCGGTGGTTGCCGGTCACACCATCGGGGCAGTCGGCAGGACCCCATCGTGAGAGCATCTCTGTTCCGAAACACCATAGCCTATTCACGACGCGCCGGCCACCATGAGGCGGTGGAGTGCGAGGGGGGACCCTCATATAGGCGCGGGGGGCAACAGACACGTGACTGCTTTATAGCGCGCGGCGACGACGAGGGGGCCGCCGAACTCCGCTGGTCGAAGGGACGGTCATCTTTTGACCCTGCGCGCGTCCCTACGCATCCGTGCCGGCCGGTTTCGCGCCACGGACCAAAGTTACCCGTCTCGCCGGGGTGGGACGGTTATTGTGATGCGCGGAACATATTTATACCGAAAGTGCGTATTGTTTCACTGGCCGCGACAACGCGGTACAAAGGACCCGGTGGGGGAGGGGGAGGGGCGCTGTCGTGTGCCTCGTCCGCTTTTTATATATTTTTCACTTTCGAGATCGTTGAAACGCGCTAGACGACACGGGCGAGAGGGTGGCGCGGGGGGTCTCACGCTCTCTATCTGGAGGTAGGGAGCGAGCGTAGCCAGAAGCATTACAAAACGCAATTTCCGGGAGCGGCTGCCGGAGCGATTTTTCGTGCGAGCGCGAGAGGGCGGAGAGACCGAACGGGCCAGTTCAATGCGTTTTCAGCTCGACATCAATCGGCCGCGCCGAGGCACAAAGGGGAAGGATCCCGTTAGTATCGGCGGCGCAAAACGGCTTCCGCGTAATTAATACGACGAAACGGAGAGATCACGGGTGTGGACGGACGGGCGGACGCGCGTGACCGACGCGCGGTCACCTGTTAATAAATACGCGGCGTTGCTACTTGCGATTCGTATCGTGAAATACGCGAGCGGGATAACGTGCGGCTCTTTGAAAATGAACGAGTGGAATGTGTAAGTTAGCGAAATCCGTTTCGCGCAAACTGCCTATACTGAGGCGGACATTTTTGGTATTTGTAACTATGATCGCTTAAGTGAAAGAATTATCATCAGACGGAAGCACTTTTCTAGTGAGCGCTACTATATGGAAAAAAGAAATTAGTTGAAGTCATGTGAACAAACCGAAACGTATTGATTGAAGGAAGCGGAATTTCTGGTTAGAAGAATCAAATTTGAGTTATAAGAAGAAGAAATTCAGTTTCCTTCAAGCAAAACACATTTGGTTTATTCATTGTCAATTTAACCAAACTTTTCCCGTGTATTGTTAATTTTTGTCATAATGTGTTACTTCTCATCAACATATTCATCTTGTGTTAAATTAACACAAAAATTTGAATGTATCGTCTGGGGCATGTGAAATGTGTTAAATTTAATACAAAATGTTGTACTGTATATTTGAGATCGAAAAATGACTATAAATTTTGATGAGATTTCTCTCAGTGCGTTGCAAAATCGACGGTTCTCTTGCGGGTAGACGCAAGTGGAGCGATTAACGCGCGAGTCGTTCATTTTATTCCGAATATAAAATGTCTACTCCATCGAAGTAATGCCGGACCCGTGTTCTACTGCGCAATGTTGCTGGCTTTCTCACTGTCTCAGCTGTCACATCGTATTTTCAGACGCTCATCCTTGTGAAATACAAAAGTACCTCTCACCGTGTGTACGCGCATCGCAATAATTCTCGGAGCGCAATCGAGACATCCGACGTACACGGTTATCATGTACGGTGTGCACGCGCAGTCCGGCTCTCCTTCGGTTTCGCTGTAACACCCTTTCTACGTAAAAGCGCAATTATACGCGGTTTTACTCGCGACCAATTTCCCCGATACGCCCGTCGCCATATTGAATTGCAACAAGACGGTGGATCGGACGCACGCTAACCGGCGAGATAGCCGTAACACGCAATGCGGTTAGGTTCTCAGGATCTTCCAACCGACGCATCATAGAATTATCATTGATTGTTCAAAAGAAACGGATACGATATGTCGAATAATTTGTGGTTCAGCTTTATATTAACGTCCAGTAACGAATATGCTGATGAAATACTAAAAAACTAATTACACTGTGCATATAATGAAGCGTAATTTATCGGTTAATGTAGAATGCGTCTCGCAAACCTTGCTTCGGTTGAGAGAGAATTTTTCTTTTCCGTTCGACTTCTCTCGCTTGTGCAAAAATACGAAAGGATCATGCCGCAACCTCGGGCAGATTTGTTATTTTCAGCAATTTTCGCATCAACTTTATGAGACACCGTCGCATGGAGGCGAATCAAGCACCGAGACGGCACGTATTGCAGAGGCCGAGGAAACAATAAGTCGCACGTGTCCGGACCGCCTGACACGACGGCGTGACTACCCGCAGAAAAGTGACCGGCGAAAAACGTGACAGCGTGTGCGCGCAATATAGAGGGTGTACATTAAGTTTCTCGAACTTCCCCCTATTTATTTGCGAAGCGTAAAACATCCTGTGCAAGAGACGATCCGGTAAAAAAGCGAAACGAACGACCCTCGAGTTTCGGTAATTCATTCTATCGCACGGACTCTTGACACAAATAAATCGATACGAATCACAGAGAGAGAGAGAGAGAGAGAGAGAGAGAGAAGGGGATTTCTAATTAGAGAGACGGTTTCAAAGTGTACACGCCGAAAAAGTCGACTGTCGAGAAGCCACTGCAAATCTAGGTATGTTACATGTATAAATATATAATATGGAAGCCTTCTCTACGTTTAAACGCGTCGAAATAGCACGCGCGTTGCGATTTAAACGGTAAGAAACGCGTAAAAAGAGTTTCGGTCAAATTAAATGCTTACGGGTGTAACAATAACACACTTAGATTTGTGAGGGAATCGTATCTCCGACGAAACGTTTCTTACGTGAATATTGATTTCAGACCCGGTGATCGGCGAATTTGCAAGTGAATCTCGGCAGGACGCGAGCTGTCCGGCGCGTGACGGCCGCTCGCGAAATCTATCTCGTGGAATCGCCGATGCGGAGTTACACCGTATCGCAGCCAGTCGACGGTAAGTATACGGTAAGCACACGGTAGGACGGCGGACTTCGCGCGTTGCGAAACGCGCGTCACAACGGCCGGCGGGAGAACGGGTTGCATGGGTTTCCGCGGTGAGTTATGGCCATCGCGAGTGTGCATGTGTGTGTGTGTGTGTGTGGATGTGGGTGCCTCTGCCGCGGCGATACGTCCGCGCGACGGAGCAGGAATAATAAAATAAAAGCGGGGTGAGGGGTGACGGAGGAGCTCGCGTATATCCGGCCCGCCGATAATAATGGCCCGTCACGAGCGCATCGATCTTCCGCTTGGATCGATCGCCGGCGCCATTCGTCGATTGCCTGTAAATCTCTCTCTCGTCTCCGTGTCGTTAGAGACACGCCGTTCAATTCGCCCTTTCTTCTCTCGTCAGCTAACGAGGTCGTTAAAGTATTATTAAGCGGCTAAGTGACTTCCGTGGTTCTTCGATCGGGGTCAGAAACTCCTTTTACTCCTAACGCAACTCGGAGACTCTTGTCGCGCGCGTTATTAAATATCCCCATGTTTTCTCGGTAATGATCCCGTAAGAAGGAAAAACCACACGTGTAAGATGATGAGAGTTCATCGGAAATTCATTCTTTCGCTTCTAACAAAATTCGACGGGTATCTGTATGTATATTGAGAGAAAAATATCCGCACGGGAAAAAGAATTAGCTCCCCATAGCTAAAAACTAAGTCTGGTAACTAAATTTTAAATGTATTGTATGGACAGTTAACTCTTTTTTCTCCGCGCGGTATTTGTAACTATAATCATCAACATAATGACAGAATTATAGTTATAACCATTTTTTCTAGTAAATGTTACTATATAATGTCAGTGATGATAACCTTACATGATGTTGCTACTATTATTTTTGTGATTAAAACTATAAAAGGATATAACTGAGACCGAAAATTATTATTTTTCTCTTTCTCAATAATGCTTCCGTAAAAAAGAAGATTCATAATTAGAGTTATTCAATTAATGCACGAAACATCGCACACTTCCGTGTACACTTCCGGGTTTTATTAGAACATCGTACCGAGCACTCGGTGCGCGTGACGTTCGGCAGGTGAGCGAACGTTGCACGAAAAGAACACGGAGCTGTCTCACCCCGGAAACGTTAACTCATCGAGTTTTCACCCTCCCAAGAGAGAGGCTTGCGAGGAAGTATTTATTAGATCGGAATCTAAACGCCCTCGTGGGCCTAAAAGCGTATTTCCTTCGCCGTAGGTGGTTTCGTGGGCCAAAACGACGACCCCTCGGCTGTCTCTTTTCTTCTCTCTCTCTCTCTCTCTCCCTCTCTTTCTTTCTGCTCCCGTAGGGCTTGAGAAATTAGCCGGTGCAACTTTATTAGCCTGCAACACGAAATCGCGCTGACTTCGTAGGCCGAAATCGCGGCGGTCGTCGCGTAACGTTTATTGCACCCCCTCCTCGACGCAATAAAATAATAATTACCCGCCATCAGTGGCGCAAATCAGATTTATTACCGACGCGATAAGCCGCCTTTTTCGCGTAGTGCCGGCGTAAATACACGTTTCGACGACGAGATACCCCAGATCGCAGATGTTGTCGACGGACCGCGGGACGGATAATTCGACGCGTCCGGCCGACCGAGTGGCCCGCGTGCGTATTATTCGCGCATTCGAAAATACATTATCGCACACAACACGCACACACACACACACACACACGCGCGGAAGCTCGTCCGAACGGGCCGAACATCATTTATTCCGCGTCGTCCGTGACAGCCGTCGTCGTCCTCCCGTCAAAACTTCGCGAAGCGGCGCGACGAAGGGCGAGGGCTCGGCTCTCTCGGAGAGATCGATATTCAAAACCTCGCAGACAACGACTCGATTCGAATGAACGAGCACGAGAACGAGAGAGGAATAGAATGGAGAGACAGCGACCTTTTCATCGGGCCAGTCGAAACAGGACCGGCGCGGGAGCTGCTGAGGGCGAGGGCCGAGAGTCCTCGCGAATCGGCGCGTATGCGCGCGAGATAAATCAAACCTCGTCGTCGGCTCATAAACCGTCATTTCCCATCATTAAAGTCGAGAATCGAGCGAGCATGGCCAGCCGACCGGAAACTGGCGTTTCAAAGGCCCACGGCGCGGCATATCCGTTCTGCTCAATTTCACCGATTTTCCGTCGCCTTTGTATCGGTTTATCGCTCCCGAGGGCCGATCATTAGTATCGCCGTCAAACGACCGGCATTGTCGCGCCGCGTATTTACGGCGTATATCTACCTGCCTTCCTCCGGTCCTCCTCTGTTCCCTTCTCTCCCACCGAGACTCGCGCCGACGATCCCTCGGATCGCCGATGAGACCGACTACCGTCGCTATAACCCCGCGGACCGGAACGCGCTCCTCCAGCAGTTTATTATTTATTGTACACGCGCTTTACGGAAATAAGAGACTGCTAACGGTACGCGGCTGAGTTTATGATCCTTCGACTGCAGCGTCGCTTGTATCCTTTCGGCTTCCCCCGGCTCCTTGACAAATGACCCGCAGCATAGAGACTACCGTCGCGTAGAGAAGCCGCCTCGACGGGCGCGCGCGCACGCCTCGGAAGGATTCGTTTCGGAAGATTTAAGATCCGCCGTTTTTCTCGCGCGATCGCTCTCCATCTCTCTCTCTCTCTCTCTCTTTCTAATCTATTCCACCTCTCTCCATCGGCGACGCCGACAAGACGCGAGACTGCGGAAGATTGCGAAACCAGCGAGCGACAAAAATCGCCGCTTTACCGCCGCGTAGAATTATGCGCCGGACATATATCGAGCGCGGGCGCCTTAATCCTCCCTCGACCGGCGCGTATAAGCGCACCTGTATTTCTAATTTACCGTCGACAATATCTACGGCGATAAGCAGGCGGTGTCGAGCGCACCGCGAGGCGCGACCTCTCCGCGCGATACGCTCGGCCGCAATTAGTTAATGCCGCGTAAATCGTTGCCGGCCGCCCGCGACGTTTCCTTCAAAACCGTTTTTACGCCTATCGGATAGGATTACCCACCGGTGCTCGCTGCGTGAGCGCCAGGTGGCGAAAATTATGCCGCTAATAAATATCAACGCGCGGCCGGGTAATTCGCTTTAAGCTCCACATTTAACTCACGCGCGGTTAGTACGCTTTCTCTCTCTCTCTCTCTCTTGCCCTACGAGAGAGAAAGGGAATGATTAGGTATAATCTACGTACATGTACTAAAACGAGAGACGCGTAAGAGAGGGAGAACGCGGGAAAAACATCGGCGGATGAAAATCATTAGCGAAGAAGCGGAACCGCCGTATGAAGCGGCGGGAACGGTAATGCCGGCGAACGTCGCCGTGGTGATCCGCGCGCAACTAGATTTATCCGTTAATTCGGTACTCTCCACGGTGCTCTCGACGGTGCGCCGGTCGCAATCCTATTAAACGTTACGGCGACAGTCGTAACGCGGTTGCGAAATGCACCGGCGGACCGTGACGCGCTCCCGCGTCTTACGGCAGATTGGCCAATCCGCGCAAACGCGCAGTCAAAGTGCAACGTTGCTCGCTACACTCGGAGGAGAGAGAAAGAGCGCGAGAGCGAGAAAAGGAGAGGAAGGATAATCACTGGGTAGCTGAAACTATGTTGCTAATTGATATCTTTCAACGACGGTGTACTCGTCTCAGTCCTTACTACTGAAAGATCTCTGTTGGTCAATCCGCCTTCCGATTTGAGTCCACCTTGAGTCTGCCACGCGTGCGCACAACGTTGCACCGACACAACCGTCGTCGCGGCGCGCTTTCGTAATGCATTATTAGACCGTAACGCGTTCTCGCGTTACGAACGAATTGGCTAATTCTCGGCTGGCCGTCCGTCCGCTCGGCGCTGAGACGCGAGAGTCGTGGCCGGCGGGACGAATCTCCACACGTCGGGGAATCGCTCGCGTCTTTCAGGTAAGGCCACCTGGCCGAGTCGAGTGCCGTGTGAACCTGTCTTCTGTGCCCCGAGATACGGCGCTCGCCCGAAAAGACAGCCGAAGGGTGACTGTTTGTACAAGCGCCCCGGTATTTTTATCCGCGTGACGGTGACTCATAAAGATCAGAGCTCTCTCGCGTATCCCCTCGCGTGTGTTCTCTCTCTCTCTCTCTCTCTCTGTACTATCTATCTTTCTATCTCTATGTCTTTCGCTCTTTCTCGTACATATACACATGCATACACAGGCAGGCACCCCCATGAACCACTGAGCACCCACCGTGCACCCGTACACATGAACACACACACACAGATATACAGAAGCAACGACGTACACGCGAGCCCGAGCGCGAACGGAGGGCGGGAGTGGTAAGAGGACAGGAGCGTGCTTGAATGTGTACTTAGCGGCGAGGAACACACTCGCTTCGCGTGTTAGGATAGAGATTATGTCGTCCAAGGAGTCTATAGTTAGTTAAGGCTACCATTCTTCGGCCGGGTGGGCCTTTCAAAGTGTCCGCCGAAAGAGATCGTGTCGCCCGCGACGTCCCGTCGCAACGTTCGTTCGCGCGCACCAACAATTAGATATTAATTCTATTCAGGCTTCTCTCACCTCTCCCGCGACCGGGACACAGCCTCTTTCATACACGCGGGCGGATTAACCTCTTTCGGTGGTACCTGTCCTCTTTTCCGTCTTTTTATTCCTTCTCTCTCTCTCTCTCTCTCTCTCTTTTTATCCCCTGCGGCAATCTGATTCCTGCTCGCTCGCTCGCTCGCTCGCCAGCCAGACGCCTGGATCGCTGGGACAAAGCCGAATTTGTCCGTCGCTTCACAAAGGAGTCCGCAAACAGTCACCCGGATTGGATAACCCGATATTTTCGAACGGGGACGTGGCGCGACCGAAACGAAAATTCTTACGTCACGCGGGACTGCTTATTTAGGCGCGTGTACGTACAAATCGATGTTATTCGTGTACCTCGAGTTTCCCTTTTTCTTTCTTCCGTCGAGTGACCGTTCCCTTTTGCTTATAAACTGCACACAACGCGATGCCCGTCACAGCGCGCGATCCGAGTTCGATTCACACTCTGGGAACCTCATCATCCCACGGGCGAATCGTACGGGTCGCAAGCGACGCTTCGCGAGGAGTCGTATCACGTGGCGAAAGTGAGAAAGACGAGCGACGAGATTCATGAATTTAAAGATAAAGAGCTCTCATTCGCGGGCCGATTGAAAATTTCACCCTTGATCCTCGAGAGTCGTAATATTTCAACGCAGCCGCGAAGATAATAACCAGAGACGGGCGTATTAAAAAAAAAAAAATATATATATATATATATATGTGTATAAGGCACGTCTGTTTTGTGTCAACACGTTCGCTGGAAGCATCAGCGGCTGTTTCACTTTCCTTATCTATGCGGCTCAAACTACCGCAGCGCAAATGGAGGAGATGATCCACGTCACCCACGCGTGTACGCGCGCGAGAAAGAGGAAAAGAGAAAGAGAGAGAGAGAGAGATGTAACATCCGCACGCCAGCCGCGAGTAACAGCTCGCGATTTTTTTCCATTTGGATCCCGACCCTCATTGAGACAAACGAGGATCCGATGGTGGCGCGAAGCGCCTAGAGCGAAGGGGGAGGCGGCGACGGTGACTTTCCGCGGCGGCAATTTTTCTGGAAAACGAGTGCCGGACACATGGCCCACCCATGAAGGACGACGGTGGCCGCGAAAATGGCACGGTTTATGGTTTTATAATGCGAATGGTTGACCAAAGGGGACCCCGGGACGAGACGTAACACATGGCCGCCACTTTCCCGATCGTACGTACGCAGAGGAGGAAAGTACACGCGAGTGTATGCGTGCACGGATGTGTGTACGGCAAAGGGGGTGACCGCTCTTCAACTGTCCACTGCGAAACTGGGTAATGAGCCGTCACGTAGCCCCAGGGTTTACTCCCCAATAAAATCTATATCGGGATTCGGGGGATGCGTTTTTTTCCCCTCCTTTCGGACACCTCGAACGCCGTCATACATCATTCCCGAAGCGTCGTCGTCGTCGACGTACCGCCACGCGCTTATATTTTTCGATCACGATTCAGCCAGTCGCAGGTTTTGCGAGGGGTTTGATTTATTCACGGATCCTCGCCGTCAATAAGAATTTATTTTTCAACATAGAACTTGTCCTGTAAGTCTGTCAGTAGAGTTCAAATATATCCTGTAGTGCAGAAGGTCGAATAAGTAAGATTCGTTACGGTGGATGTATGTATAGGAGACGAAGACGAAGCATCAGAAAATAGTCGACATGCAATCGATATATATATATATATATATATACACTTAACTAATGAATTAGTTAATTAACCAGGCTCTCCGAGTAATCGTCGCAGCAACGCCGGCGTAAGACTCCCGCGCGCGCTTCGTCACGCATTCACGTGACGCTTCGTTTCACGCGACGCGGCTCAGAATACACCGTTCTTCTCGGAGGAAGGCTTAGCAGCCGAGGAAATTCATAAAACATGTCGGCGACGATCGAGAGCGGCAGCGTGTCGGAGCCGCCGAATATTCGACCGAAATAAATAACCACCGTGCTGCACGCGGTTTGATTTATGAGGGAAGCCTGATGGCTCCCTGGACGTCATCCGGGTTTAACGCTCTTCGTGATCTTCAGGCGCGCTTTAAAGCAACCCCCCCGGGCCCGATCAATAATACATCGCGCGCGCTCGACGACGGTGTCGGGAGCGATGGCTTCTCCAGTTTCAGGTACCGCGTGCCTGAAATGAGTAATGCCAAACAAACGGCAAGTATATCCACCTAGAAGCGTCAGCGACGACGGGGATGGCGACGGCCACGTCGTCGTGGGAGACGCGCTATATTTACACGACGGTGGTTTCGCCTTTTTTACGGGCGCCCACGGTCGAGCCGTTATATTTAGCGCGTGTTCGGCCAAAGCACCACCTTGTGACGTGTCAGATGCGACTACTCGTGCTCGCTTTTTTATCGGGACGCGGGTGACCCTACGCAGGTCGTGCACCGGAGACTATTTCAAGGCGCATGGGAACGCGGTTCGGCAGGTGCCTCCATAGCTGATTATAAATAATCAGAGTCTCTCTTGCTCGAGAGCGCCTGCCTCTCGTGCCGCTCTTGGATACGCTGTTCGTGTCGAGGGCATCGCGGAACATAAACGCGCACGCACCGTACACGCACGGCGGAGTTCAACGACGTAATTCACTCGTTCTTTCTGCGGAATGCGAACCTGCGTTGGAGAATGAGTTTGGGTTGGGTCTACCTGACAATGGACAACCAAAGGCGCTTTGATTGAAGTAAACAGAATTTCCGGTTATAGGGATATAGGGATACCAAATTTTGTTCACTCTAAACAGTACTCTAAACAATACTCTTTCTTCTACCTAACAACATGGTTTTGACTCTAGTGAGACAACATTTTCATTCAGACAAAATGATATTCAACATTAAATTATGTTGTTTATATTAAACAAACTCGAGTCGAACAAACGTGTGAATTCAAAGAAACTTTCTTCTCCGTGTACTCGAGGATCGAAATCGTTCGTAGGGACGTTCCGCCGGTCGATAATTCTTCGTGCTGTGTCCAAACCTTGGAATTACTTCTTTCGATACATTGCTTCAATTCGGAAGAGAAATCTGCGTCGCGATGGCGCGTTTCTACCACTACGACGACCCTGGCACACTCGTTCGATCGGATCCCGCTGCGATCGCGATGAATCGGCGCGGAAGTGAACGCGCGCAGTTTGAAAGCTCGTGGGTTTCAACAGGTGCTTTCGCGGACCTGAAGTATGCAGGTATGTGGAAGCAAGCACTCATCCCCCGTGAAGACCTCTTACACGTGCGCACTCTCCACTTGTGCACAAAGCGGGCCCGTATATTTCTGCTTTCCATCTCGAGAGCTCGCGGAGGCTCTCTTCGAAAAGTGTGCCGCACTGAACGTATGCCTGTCTCTCTCTCCCTCTCTCTTTCTGCCTTTAATCTCTCTTTCTCTCTCGCTCTTCCCTCTCGCCGAGAACGTGTGCAGCATGCATATGCACATTGTCGTACGGTCGGACGTAAACAAATTTCCGGCGGGGATGCGCGCAGAAATGTTTCGCAGTTAATAAGCTGTTGGCGAAACATGCTGGTCATTAAAGGCGCGTTTTCATTGTACGTTGCGCACACTCCGAGACCACTGGGGTCGCGCAATCGTCGAGTGGCAAGGCTGCGGTTGGAGAATATCTCACCCTGATGTGCGCCACTTGGAGTTCTGCGGTTATTTGTATCAAACGTTCCCGCACATGCACACGTGGGCTCGACGATGACGACGACGGAGGACTCTCGCGCGCGCACGTAAAATCGGATCGTTGTAATTCGTGTAATGGAATCCGGCGTGTAACAGGTGACACACGCTGTGTGAAGCTCGCTCGAGAAGCGAGAGAGTTCAAAGGCGGAGAACACCGAACGGATCCGCGCGCGCACCGAAGAAACGCAAACATGGAATTCGGGATCGAGAGCAGCACGCTCATCCGCGTCGATTCCCTTCGAGAGATCACTCGAGAATCAGGCCCTATTCTCCGGGACACTCGAGCAGATTAGACTGTCACAAGCTGTTCCACGTTTCCGCGTTTCACAATAAGCCCAGCCCAGAGGAGAGGAGAGGACCGACCCCGAGGGGCGGTTGCATCGAGTGACCGTATCCACTCGAAACAAAAATAATTCTATCCCTGCGAGCGGGCGAGTGCGACGAGAGATTTGGTAGAAAAACGGCGGAGAGATAGAGAGAAAGAGAGAGAGAGAGAGAGAGAGAGAGAGGCGAAGATAGGGACAGATATCCGAAGCTACGTAAAGCCCCTCGACAATGGGGGAAGATATTTTCTCTAATGAACCAAGACGAGTACACTCCAGTGCCAATTACACTTCAACCGCGTTCTCCGTATTTCGCTCTACTTGACTTCTGTCATTTCAAAGCCAACGAAATGTCGGAGAGACAAGGGAGGACGAGACAAGAGAGGTGGGAGAAAGAGAGAGAGAGAGAGAGAGAGAGAGAGAAAAAGGGAGAAAATGAGAGAAAGGAGGAGGATGGCCGAGAGGTCTCTCCATACCGTGGGCACCTAGGATCGATTCTAAACCTCGTGCCTTCTCGTCTCTCGTTCGTAGCAATAAAGCGCGAGACGAGGAAGCGGGGAGCAGAGAGATAAGCCGGACAATTAATTTTAAGGCGAATCCAAAGATGCCGGGACTTTTCGGTGCGACGCGTCTTCGTTACGAAGGATCTCGCTCGCACGGCACGTTTTCTTAAGGAGCTGAAGAGCCCCTTTTCGAAACGCTCGCGAGCACGACTGCCTTGTGGAAATACGCCTCGTTCCGCGCGTCGCCTCCGCGTGTAATTAGCGCAATCGTTCGGAGAACACCGGCTCTAATTAGCGAGCCTGCGCGACGGTTACTACGCGGTGCAATTAATTACGCGCGTTCGAGAGCGCAAGAATGGAGAATCGTTATTTACAAATTGTCGAAGGAGGCCAGACGACATCGCGAATAGAGCGGGGATTAAGATCACACGTCGGATCGCGCCGGCAATTAAGACGAGGCGCCGCGCCGATCTGAATTAACGCCGGCCGAGGAATAGCGCGAGTTACGCAAACGAGATGCGTGCGATTCCGCGACGGCGGTACGTCTTAATTTACCGTAGATTACGCAGATCACAATAAACCAAGTCGATAGGGTCAGCTCCGAGCCGTAAGCCTTGATTAACGGATTTAATTATGGGATTGTGCGTGGGAGGGGGGCGAGGATTGCAGCGGTCATTATGGGGGCCTTAGTAACCCGTATCCCATACACCCTGGATATACCTATGATGCTCCGCTCGTATACACGGTGTTCCTATATAACGTCCGATAATATGTGTACCGCGGAGCGAGCGAGTCCGCCGCGCGCGCGCGGCCAAATATATTACCGAAGTCATTACGAAACGAGATGTATTCCGGGGGTCACGTCGTCGTCCATTCGGATTTTCTTCGCGAACGAGCGATCGTTACATTCGCATGTAAATCGCTAACTTTATTACACCCTGTACGTAAAAGTCTCTGCGCGTCGGAGCTCAATACGGTATCGCGGCCGCTTGTGGCCCGCAGGGAATAAAAGACTTTAAATTCGAATCCCCATTTCTCTCCTCTCTCCTTATTCTTTATTTACTCTCTCTCTCTCTCTCTCTCTCTTTCTTTCTCACCCGCGAATACAGAAAAGCTCGCGAGCGCGAGAGATAATTAAGTTCGTAATTAAAAGATACAATCGCGCCGAGGGCTTTCACGGTGGCTAAGTGACAAAAGCAATCAATCAAAGGGACAAGCGTGGATTCCACTCACGCCGAGAATGAGAGAGAGACGTGTTCGATGTGTGTATAGATATAGACGAGCGTATTCGTGCTCGGACCATTAAGGCTCCTATCATTTGTTACCATCAGGGATCGGTGTATCCGTTAATACCATGTTTCACGGCTCCGCGATTCCGCCGACGGTGAGTATAAGCGTATTAAACTAAGTATTCCGGACGTGCGGGGTGCATCGATTCCCCCGTCCGCGAAAAACGCCCGTCTTCGGGCCCCCCGTTTAGAACGCAGCGACGGGAAGGGTCAATCTCCTCGCAGCGTTAAGCCCGACGCAATATTATTACGGTAATATAAATCGTAGTCGCGTGCAATTAGCGAGCGAACAACGAGCAATTCCGTTGCACGCACTCATATTACCGGCCGATTGATCGCGATAATACACACAAAGAGAAAAATCACTTCGCAAATCCTTTGAGATATTAGAATGGTATAACGCGTATTATTTATTTAAAAGTGATGCGCCCATAAAAAGAAGGAAATAAATGTTAATAATATGATCGTCACTTTTGATAATAAAAAATGTCTAAATATGATCATTATATTTAAGAACGTATCGCATACGCACACGGAACGCGTGGCGCACGCAACGCGTCTGAAGCCCCGCGCGAAGTCGGAAGGGGGAATACGCGCGAGTGCTCGGAATTTCGATTACAAGACTATTCGAGAGGCACCTACAGTTCTCAAGATGTCACTTTGCATGCATTTCCTCGGGCGTCGTCTCCGAGGAAGCTCTCTTGTAGCCAGCGGCGCGTACAGCGCGAGCGGAACCCTCGGTTAAATGAAATCACGGTCAATCTAACGTTATGTAAATCGGCGGTCACTATCTGGTCAGTTTTGCATATGAATGCCAAAGGGACGGTACACTTACTGTGCACGACCTTAAGATGATGCTAATCAGTGCTCTCTCTGTCTCGCCCCCCGAGATAGAAAGAGGGCCCCGTCGAGTTCCATCCATGGTTCGTTTGGTTTAGTGCTTTCGGGAGTCAAAGCCGAAGCGGCGGCTCGAATCGACGCGGCAATCTGCAGTTAGATCGAGGAGGAGCTTCGGATATCGAGCGAAACTCTCTGACCCCCGTCAGCGAGTTTTCACGACGTTCCGGATCGTCGTCGTCTCGGCGCGAGGCGATAATTGCTGCACGACGCGTCTTTTTGTACCGTCGCCGCGATGACACGCGACCTCACACCAATTACGCCTCATAAAGCGTCTCGTTGAAGTTAGGACGGCTGATAACATCATCTTCGCGCCGATTAAAAGGAGCAGGGAGGGACGAACGGTAGAGAGAGAGAGAGAGAGAGAGAAATAAAGAAAGCACCGCATACCAGCCGCGCGCACCCAAAATATTTTAATCGAAGCATTTGCGCCCCGGCGAAGAATCTAATGCGAAGCGGTAACTCGCAACACCGCGCGCTTCTAATGTCACCACATGGTTTCGATGACTGGGCCTGCACCGGGTAATCCTATAGGGTAGCACCTACTCGAAAAGCGGCCGTCGTGCAAGTATTGTCCGCCGTCGGTCCGCGTCGAAATTCAAAATCGACCGCCGCCCGCCGACAATTGTTCCCCGTTGATCGGCAGCAACGGTATTATCCCGAGGGGTGCGCACCCTCTGATTAAAAATTCTCGCGTGGTTAAGCCTCTGATAATGATCTTCCCTAACCCCTTTCCGCCCGTGGGGTTTATACAGTATGGTCTAAAAACGATTGTACTTACTCAGTCGGCGTACACGGGCGACGGCTAAGCGCAAATGGCTCGAGGTCATCGCGAATAAGAGTTAACGATCGTTGTCAAGGGTGGTATCGAAGGGACAAGTCTCAACATCGTTCGGCTTCCATGAAGAATTCGCGTGTCTGCGAGCAAATTATTTCCAGCCGGTCACTCGCGCGAATTCTCACAGGATGCGAAACCTTTCACGATCTCATTCCTACCGTCTCTCTCTTTCTTTGCCTACATTTCTCCTCTTTCTTCCTCTTCGTCTCTATATTTGATATTTCTGCATGCATATAATTGAACGATATTTAATTACACACCCGTGTACTATTCACGTAAACTGAATGAATGAGACATCAAAGATACGTATATTGCGAGGAAGGCCCCTCCGCGAATATCGCGCCGGGCGATGCTATCTCGGCCTCGTCCGGCCCGGGTTATTAATTAATATCGTGTCAAAGGTCAAATGAATTCCTATTGAGGACTCCTCATCTGGCGGTAAGCCGAGCGTGAAGCAGGCGGCCGCCCGCGAAATTTGTCATAGGTCTAACGACCCCTCGTTATTAAAAGTAACGTTCCAGTGACCTCGCGTGATAATCCACTCACTTGACAAATCGAGATAATTGCAGCGGCAGCCCTTAATCTCCTCCTCGAGCGCCGTCTCTAACCCGACAAACAAAAGACCTCCGAAGGCGACCGGAGAACCTTTGTTTCGCGCGGAAATAAAACGAGACCCGCCGGCGGCGCGCCATTCACCACCAATTTATACAGGAGTATATTTCGGCGCGACGGACAGGAAGAAAGGAAGATTTCGAGAGCGTATCGTTGAATATTTAAACGAACTGTCGTATGTATACTAATCAAAAATGTCCCCATTATCGAATGACAAACGACCGCGATACATTTGCGGACATTTGAGAAGAGTCGTGAGTAAAGCTCGTACATTTCAATCTGCATTTGAAATATGTCGCAATTACAAGCGAATCTCGTCGTCGCGCAATTTCCCGCGAAAATAACGCGGAAGAACGAAACGAGCTGGATAAAATGCAAAGAGCACGCGAGAGAGAGAGAGAGAGAGAGAGAAAGGAGAACAAGCGAGCGAGAGAGCGATCGCGCGAAACAACGAGAACGAATACCCGCGATATCCGGGAGTGCGCGCGACGCGCACTTCCATTAATTAAATATTCAAAATCGCCGTTAATCCGGTCACCCCGCGCGCGGCCATTCAACGTGGCGGTCGAAATCAGCCTCGACGACGGATCCCGGGACCGTTTCGGATCTCCGCGCGGCTTAGGCAAATGAAAGCCACGGCGTTCGGCATGCAAATACGCACTTTTGTGCGCGAAACCCGCAGCAGGGCGCGGCGCGCCGGTGCGGACGTTAATAAATTTTTCCGCGCGCCCGCCCGTTCGACCGGCGCGCGTTCGACGTGTGACTAATGACGGCGAATTAACGCGAGAGCCCCCGCGCTTTCAACGTACCTGAGAGAACAATCAGGTGGCGCGGAGAAAAAGGGAGAAAAAAACGAGCACGAAGCCGAAGCCGCGACGGCGGGGAAAAATCGCGCCGCGGGAAAAAAAAAGTCACCCTCTAAACCGCGCGTTCCGAGAGAGTTTGCCCAAGGTGTGACAAATTCCGGAAGATGGATCGATCGACCACCACCACCACCGTCGCGAATTACCGTGTACCTGCCTGCGACGCCCATTCGCATTCAAATGCGAAGTTAACGAACAAGGTGGTCTCGTAATAAATGACACGGGCAAAAAGCGCGCGCATTCTCCCAGGTCTCTCCTGCCCTCCCCCGGGTTAATTATTCAGGCTAAGGGGGTTGTAAGCAGATTGGTCTCACCCCTAAGCCCTATCTCGGTACAACGAGGGTGGGCGAGGCGGGCGGACGGGGATCGAACAGAGACTTTAAACCGCCCTTACTTACTGACTGGTGTCTGTGATTAGAAGCAGAAATATGCTAAGCGGCCTACCAATTATCGGAGATTCCTAGTCGCGGAATTACACCGCCCGGAATTGAGGAGATCACTGCAACAAGGAGAATTACGCAGACAGAGAGCATTGATGGAAAATGATAGTTTCCGCGCTAAACATATCTTTTAATTACAGTAACAATCGGGAGAACCATTTTTCTAGCAAGTATCACTGTAATATCAGTAACAATAATTTTACACGCATGTTGTTACTGCTATAAAATATGTTTGGCGCCGGAACTAATCATAATTTTCTATCAATGAGAGAAACAGTGACGACAGGGGGAGAGAGAGAGAGAGAGAAACATCCGTCTCGGCGCGTTTTACAAACGGAAGCTACGATAAGCTTTTTCTCGTGCAAATAGTGCGACTCGTAAATACAGAGCGGAGAATGGGTTAACGTGCGCGCGAAACTTTTAATAATCCCGTGATTCGCGATCCCCGCGATCCCGCGAGGCCGTAACGCGGTCGTCGAACCTCGTAAAGTCGGGTTCCGCGCGAAACGCCCGGCGAATCGAGTTTTTTCTAATCCCGACGTACGATCAAAGTCCGCTACAAACGGCGCACGGCTGGGGTGGAGGGAGGAGGGAGGTTCAATCGTCTGCGGCGAGGGCGGAAATTAATTCCACGTCGGCGACAATAATTTCGGACGGACGCGCGTTCTCTTTGAGAGAACGAGAACGGGCCGCGCGCGGCCGGGGGCGCACGAAAGGATAGTGGAAAATCGTAAGGGAACATTGTCGTTAACTTTTACGAGGCCATTAACGTAGCCATCTTCCGACATTCCGAACGCGAGCTGGACATCGTGACGTCATCGTGAAAGAGGACCAAAAGGAGAAAGGAGAGTTAGAAAAAGAATTAGCCGAGAGACCACGAGTTGCCCAATCTCCCCCCTCCCCTCGCCCACACCCCCGTCCGGATCTTTCTCGGTGCCCCGTACATCCTTCTACGGCACTGCAGCGGTCGTAACTTCGACGAAGGGCAATATTCGAGTTACTCGAGCTGAATGCGGAATGTTCCCGGCAAATTGATCGCGAGAAGGAGGAGAAAGATTTAACAACATGTGAAACACAGCGACTCACATCCGGCTGTTACCCTCGAAGCGAGCGAGCGTGGGAATGTGTGTGTGCGGTGTGCGGTAAGCGAAAGAGTTTCAGACGGTGTGTGCACACGGGGATACGGAAATAAGTCACCCAAGTTATTACTTAATTAAGAGCTCGCGCCGGCCAATTTGCGCGAGTTTCTCAATTTACGCTGCACCTTCTGACAACGTACGGACGGGTGGGCGGCGCGGCGTGGCGACAAACGACCACGGCGAACCGCGAGCCTTCGCCTGCCAGTGGCATTGCGGCGTTGAAACGAGAAAATAATAAAAAAAAAAAAAAGAGAAAATCAGGGAAAGCGCGCGCGAGCATGAGCTAACGAACGAGCGAGCGAGCGAACCAAACGGGTAGACGAAGGTAACGTTTCGGGGCTTGACACGCGTATCTAAAACACAAGCCCGCGCCACGTGCCGGCGCGCCCCTGCCTGTCAGGTCACGTGACCGTGCGTAAAAGGGTTGAGATTTTCCAGCCCGGACTTTCCGCGGCGCGACTTGACAGATCGTCTCGCTAAGTCTGACTGATACTCGTCCGCCACGGGCTTCGCTTTAATTATGAGATATTATTCCGGGATCGCGCCCCTAAGCGCGATCGGGTTTAATGCCTTTTTAAAGAGAGATCAAGCCGACCTCTCTTCCGTCCGCGCGCGATTGTGAGACGATGGATCGACGACGGCGACGACGATCGGTCGGTACCGTCGGCACAATGCCGCCGGAGGTTTAGAACGAAACAATTAGCCGGGTGTCGTTTCGTCGTCGGTGCGAATTTCCGTCGGTCGAGCGGATGAAAGAAGGAAAGAGGAAGCGAGAATGGGTTTATGCGGAGCGGAGCTTTTCGATCGGATTCCCTTCTCGAGCCGGGAAACCGCCGAGGACAATATTATCCCCGCGAGAGGAGGTCGTTACTTCACGCTCGGTCGCCGAAACTTGGTGAAATTCTAAAATCTCGAAAGGTTCCGGGCAATATCCCGGGAAAAGTTCCGACACTTTCTTAAACTTCCGCACAGGCAACGTCTAGATATGATATCCAGTTTATTGCCGTCTACTCAACGGCGCTCGGCAGCTCCTATGATTTTAATCCTCGCGCTCCCTTCCTCTCTCGCTTTCGCGCGCGCGTATTCTCGTCTTGATGAGGCTTGAGATATAAAACGGTTTTAATTAAACTCTTAAGTATTGCCCGCTACAGCCGCTATAAACAGCGTCGCTCAACATTCTGGAAATCGTGGATAATTAGACGTCGATGAAGCTATCGAATAATGATGAAGGTACTATGAATACCAGCCCAGATTTCGATTCGGAATGTCTTTTCATTCTCTGTAAGCTGGTCAAAGTTTCTTTAAGGTCGGACACTTGTGTAATGAATAATTTAGTGTAACTGCAAATTTATGCAAATTTATGACGTGCACGGAAGAAAGAGAACTCAGTCCGTGCTATAGAATAGGGACTAGATGAAAACTCGGTGACAAGAAATGAAAATTCGGCGATAAAAAATGATATATCTCTGTTACGGCAACTGACAGAACATTCGATGTGAACGTTCAGCTGTATTAAAATTTAAAACGGCCGAGACGGACTGAAACCTCCTACGGGAATCTTTCTATTCCCGCAACCGATTTTTCGTCTGGTCCCCGGGCAACGGAATTGTTTTTCCCGAGTATCTCTGCCCGCGTATTTCGACTGACGTACAATAACGCGTTCCTTTTTTACCCCTTGCTTCCCTTTCCTATTTTTGCTTCTTTTTCAACCTTTCCGTTACGGAGTTATCACATTTCTAGGATGACGTACGTTGTAACTCCTGTGTGATCGTGAGGGAACTTGGTATCAGGAAACACGAGTTTATACAGTAGACGCAATCTACCGGCCATTAGTGCGCGCAGTTACAGCAAATATCTCCGCTCGTGATGTTTCCACAACTACCGCGTTAGAACACGTCGGTGATTCAAGCGTGCAAACACGTAACGATCCTCCCCTTCCCGCGCGCGCCATAAAGAACAACGAGTTCAGGAAGAGCGAGCCGCGTCACGCGCATTACGGACAATAATATCCCTTCGCGACTTCGACTGCTCGCCGTGCGCCGCCAGAAGACGAAAGAAACGGGTGATGGATGCGCGCTGTAATCCGCGCTAACTTCCTACGGGATTTGGCGGCGGCGGCGGAGACGGCGGCGATGCTTGCCTTTGGCCTAACTGTGCGAACGAACGAGCAGCCAGCCAGCCAGTCAGCCACCCCTAATTCAAACCTGGCCTAAAACCTCGAAATCAAGTCAAGTCACTGAGTCTCTCCCGGGGGTCGTGCGCGCCGCGGCGCCCCGAGACGCCGTTCTAATTAACATCGTGTCGCTCTTACGGCTTAAGTCGCGCGCGCTCCGCGCACGACGACTGAGAATACGTCTTCCGAAAATCATTACGGGGAGGGGTGAGCGTGTAAAGAGATAGCAGGACGACATGGCGGCGGTGGCGCGGGTTCGGCTGTCAAGTCCGGACGAGAGGCCGGAGGGAGATGGCCGGATAAATAGATAGAGGCAGAACGGCACCCAGCCGGAGCCCGAGCGATTCTCGGGGTCGACGGAGAAGCTGGAGTGAGTGAGTGAGTGAGCAAGCGAGCGAGCGGGTGGCTGAGTGAGGCAGGATTCAAATTTTCGCAAATCATTCCACGGACGGGAGGAGGTTCGGTAACCCCTTTTGCCGGGATTATCGGGACCCATGTGGCCCGGGCTCGCTGATGGCTCGTTACCGAACCGAGCCTCTCCTCGATAACCGACAGATATTGCTATTTATGAACGTCGCTCGGGCCCTCGTCACGCCACCGACACGGCATCTCTTTGTCTTTCCTCGGCTATACGCGTCGCGGCACTATGGCGATTGTCGGCTCCGGTCACGTCCCCACGACACGTGTCGGAGATAACGCTCCTCGAGGCGAGACGGCGGATCCGCGCGGACGTTGTCGATCGAGATGGATCGCCGTCGTGCCGAAGCCGGGAAAACGATCGGAGTTTTCCGAAGTCTTCAGTCGTGCCGATAAAGCGTGTCAAGGTGATGGCGGGAGTCGAGGATGTTGCGTAAAGTGGATGTAGCAACGTGATTGTTCCGGCTGTCGCTGGCGTTTAAGAGATACGCGTGGAAGTACCCGCGATAACAACGCGCGCGCGCGATTTTAATTTACGGCATTAACCCTCGTTATATTAAAGTGCTATTAATTGAATTAAACGGTTAATAAGCCTCGTGAAAAAATATAAGTGGATTTTCTGTGTTGTCTGGAGGACTTCTGAAAAGGAACAAAAATCACGTAACATCAAACCATACAAATAATTGTGATCGTTCCAAGAAGAAATTCAAAAATTACACGGAAAAAAATTAGTATCAATTCAAGACGTATTCTCGGGGGAAGAACAAGAATGATATCTTCAAACCGAAGAATCGTATCAGATTTGAAGATATCGTTCTTTCCATCCGACATTATTGCTTTTTAACTCGCGAAAATTATTTTTGTAAAAGAATACGGTATCTTTAGTAGTACTATATAGAATTTATCTAAGAAAGTTTTATCTACATATAAAATTATATATTCTCAGTTATATATAAGAATATGAATCTTGAATTTTTATATTAATTTTCTTCCCACGTGTAATTCAGATAATATACCTTAAAGGTCGAACGATACTCGAGAAACAAGTATGTAATAAATAATCGTTAAATCTACCATCGCACAAAGCACGATTTGTATCTTAAAAACCGCAACTCCCGAGTAAATCCGATTTAATCGCGACGATCTCCGTACAAGTTCGAATAATTGGAGTGCCTGGATATTAATCCAGCGCGTACCGTCTCTCGGATACATTTCTCGGGTGGTATCCCAACGATCAACGTGCGCCTTAAGCATGCTCCCTCGCGAACCCGCCGGGGAAGTCACCGATGTCCGGCTTAAGTAAACGAAGCGGTCGCCGCAGGGGTTGCTGCGATGGACTAAGATATTTGTCACCTCATTGTTCGTCTCCCGAGCCCGGGCTAAGTTCACGGACGGAGTTTAATGTCACGCAATTCCTGCGAGCGCCGCAAGGATTATTCCTGCGGGCAGGATGTGCCGCGAGATATATCTTGCGCAGTTCGCCGCCGAAACGAGCCCATTTCGGCGAGAAAGAGAGAGAGAGGGAGAGAGAGCGCATTCGGCGAGCACCACCCGCACAAGTTGCGACGGCGAGCGCTTAAACCGACGACGACGAGGAACGGCGAAATAGCGCGGCCGTGACATTACGGCGCGAGTCTTAATTAGCGCGACTTCCAAACGATCGCCGCGCGCATAACTGCACGAGCCCGATGACGACCCGAAAGAGAAAGAGAGAGACGGGGACTGCCCTCCGCTTAACCGCCTTGTCGTTAATTAATCCGCCTCGCAGCCGTGTGTACGCGGGGTGTCTCCCAGGATGTTCTTCGCGCGGCAACACCTGTACAGACTCATCTATACCCATCTATATTCATCCACTCACACACACAAAGCCAACGACAACGTTCACAGCGCGTCCACGTCGACTCGATCGCGACGAGACAGCGGTGGAGACCGAACGTCGCCGGTCGTGTCCGTGGAATTTTTCAATCACCGCGATAATGGCTGGCTTTCACGCTCGGTGAAGTTCCTTGGCCGAGCAGATGTGGAATAGCGATAACGGGTCGACATTAATGTGGCCGTTTCGTTGCGACGCACGCGTCGCCGCCGCGAGCGCGATTTCGAAAGGTGGTGAGGCAGGCGTGCGCAGGTAATATGTCGATGCGATACGATACGATTCCGCGACCTTACACCGCTAAATTGTAGCACCGCCGGCGTTGATGAGAGAGGCGAGCGCGCCGAGTTAGACCATTTACCGTAATTACACGGGTGGTGGGTTGACCGCGCGACGTAATGGTACGGTATCACAATGTTGTTGGCGACGACGGCGGCCGTGTCGTGCCGCGTTCGCTTTCGTGACCGATGATCAAACATAACCGATTTGTAGCGTGCATTAGTTATCAACATACCGCCGTCTGATTGCGCGCCTACTGAATCACGACAGCGCATAAGCGCGTTTCTGAGTGTTTCGCGTACGAGATATCGCGGGATCGCCGGAAACCAAGTCGTTCTCTTAAGTCGGAATTCCAATTCCGCATCAGCCCTGCAAATTCAACGTGAAGGGACGGATTTAATAAAGAAATGACGAAACAAAATATCCGTTACTTTATTTATCCTTATATATTAATTATACACGTCAAGATAATCGAGAATATAATGGAATATATGGTAAATAATCTTGAAGTCTCTTTTGAGAACAATTCAACATGAAGGAAATGGCATAAAATGATCATTCGGTACATTAGGATATCGATTACGTAACTTTTCCCCTAGGGTGAAAAGTGAAATGTTTTTAAATTAGAAAATTTACACTTTTCATTCTAAAGGTGAAGATTCATGATCAATCTCTAGGGGGTATGAATCTTCTTCTCTAGCGTAAGCTCATGAAAAGTGTAAATTTTCTAATTGGAAAACATTTGGGATTTTCACTTGTCACGCTTCCTCAGGGAAGAATTACATCATCGATACCCAGAATATAGAATACTACATAAATCGTATAATGCCCATTAAGTTCGGACGAATTTGCAAGGTTAATGCGTAACCGAAATTTCAGCTCGAGTCGTTCCCTCGCTAATAACGCGAACTCGCGAATTCCCCGACGTCGTATTCTCGGCGAGTCGAGTGGAGACCGCCCGGGACACGCGTCTTCCGCGAAAACACGTCGTAAAACGCGCGATTGGAAACTGAAACATCGTGCCTCTCTGGTGTAGCCGTTCGTTACATTCGACAGCTATTTGTAGCCAAGCCGTTCCACCCGACGGTAATACGAGCTCCTCAAATCCGACTCGAACGGTAACTCGAGCTCCCCTTTTGAACGAGCTGTTAATTTTCTAAATTTAGAGGGACGTAAGAAAAGCGCGATCGTCAGAGAAAGCGATCATGGAAACGAGTTATCTCTTATACCCTATTTGTTTTCGGCAGCGACTGCGAGCTGAAGCGAACGGGGGAGGCTCGATGAGGGGAGGAGGTAGGGGTGATGCACGAAAGCGACGAAACGCATCGCGGCCCGAGGACCGGCAGCGAACGAGGGCGGCCCCTCATTCCCTGGGGGACATCATCAGGGAAATTGGATTCGGCATTTTTCAAATCCTACCCCTGAAAACACTCATACGGATGTTGCGAGCGACCTCGGCGAAACCGTATTTCCAGCCCTAAGAGGTTTGCCACTTGACAATCGAATCACGCCATTTTTATATGCCGCTTAGATCAAGAGCAAGTAAGGAGAAAAATAATAATAACGATGATAACGCGACGTATGGCGCAGCGAACCAACGTCACCGCCGTCGGATTTTAACGGGATTACTCGGACGGGTCTGTCAGTCTCCCGGCGAACGAAATTATCACTTTTTGCGTATACAGCTTTTACAGTACTAAAAAAAAAATTATAACGATTCTGAAAAAAATAGAATTAAATAAGAATACCTTGAAAGATGCGAGCGCACCAGCAGGAAGCGTTTTCAGGAGATATTGTTAGAGCGAGATTAATAAGTAGACGAGCCGAGCGTCGCCTCCCCTGCGTCGCCCTTTATTACACACGCGCGACAGAATCAGATTGGGTAGGCTAACGGATGATTTTCGTCGGAATGCGACCTCGTCACCTCGAGACGATCCCTCATTTCACAGTTCCAACCGAAGATTAAGATCTACCCCTTAAAGCGCCAACTCTCTCCGGCTGCTCGCCCGCGGCTGAGTTTCGCGCAGCTGTAACTCATCGTCGGTAGATAACGTCGGCCGATGTATTATTTATCCTCGTTGTCACCGCAATTATTCATATCACTATCGTGCCGCGGCTTGGTTTCCGCCGGCGATCAAAAGCGACTCGTGCTTATTATCGTGTTTCAAGGTAGCGGACACGTTGACACGTTTCATTTCTCTCTCTCTCTCTTTCTCGCTCTATGAACACGCAACCGCACGAATAATAAATATCGACGTTTATTAACGCGTCACGCGCGATAAGCGACGAGTAGCGGACGTTGTAGAACAGAGACGTCTCGGCAGACAACTTGAACGCAAGTCACGTGTATCTCAAGAAAAATCAAGCACGCGTGATTTGAGAAATATGTAAAGATTGTCTGACAATTAGTCGGTGTCGCAAATTGAAGGATAGACAGAGAGAGAGAGAGAGAGAGAGAGTTGCGCATGGAGCGATGATAATAAAATTATACGCGACAAAAGACGAAATCACCGGAACTCCTCCAGCAGTTTCATCGAATGGAGATGTAATTGCGAATGGAGATTAGCCGGAGAGCCGGGGCGTTATCTCGGCGGGCAGAATCTCGCGAGACGAGAGCGCATCTAGTTAGTACGTTTACGACAGTTCGCGGCAAGGAAGGAAGGAAGGTTAGAAAGGAAGATGGCGAGACGAGCGGACGAGCAGACGCAGTACCGGGGGGGGGG